>NW_024429052.1:246625-250547 GCF_009769625.2 Cygnus olor
CTGCAGCCCTGCACATGGCACTGCCCCTGCAGAGCCAGAGCAGCTCTCAGAGGAAGGACGTCACACAAGGAAGGCAGTGCAGCCTCCTTTCTTTTATTTAAATTCACAGAGGGCCTGGCTCCTCATATACAGGATCTCTGAGCTATACTTGACAGGTACATATTCTAAAAGAAATGAGATGAATCATATCATTCCAATGGGAAACTTTAGCCGTATGAAACCAAAGAAAGTCCTGTAATAAAAACACTCATAAATACACAAACACACCCCAAAATAATTATATATAATATTAGCTGTTCTTGTAGTTATTGACATTATTAGTCATCTGCAGAGGTAGAATGGAAATTTACTGCTTCCAAAACACATCTAGTCATCAATTTCCACAGGGCATCCTTGAGCTCCAGGTTCCTCATGCTGTAGATGAGGGGGTTCACTGCTGGAGGCAAAACCGAGTACAGAACTGCCACCACCAGGTCCAGGGATGGGGAAGAGATGGAGGGGGGCTTCAGGTAGGCAACCATGGCAGTGCTGACAAATAGGGAGACCACGGCCAGGTGAGGGAGGCACGTGGAAAAGGCTTTGTGCTGGCCCTGAGAAGAGGGCATCCTCAGCACTGCCCTGAAGATCTGCACATAGGACAGCACAATAAAAACAAAACCACCAAATAATAAAGAAACACTAAACACAAGTGCCCCAACTTCCCTGAGGTAGGTGTCTGAGCAGGAGAGCTTGAGGATCTGGGGGATCTCACAGAAGAACTGGTCCACAGCATTGCCTTGGCAGAGGGGCAGGGAAAATGTCGTGGCCGTGTGCAGGACAGCATTGAGAAAGCCACTGCCCCAGGCAGCTGCTGCCATCTGGGCACAAGCTCTGCTGCCCACGAGGCTCCCGTAGTGCAGGGGCTTGCAGATGGCAACGTAGCGGTCATAGGACATGACAGTGAGAAGGGAATATTCTGCTGATATAAAGAACAGAAAGAAAAAGACCTGAGCAGCACACTCTTGATAGGAGATGGCCCTGGTGTCCCAGAGGGCATTGGCCATGGCTTTGGGGAGAGTGGTGGAGATGCAGCCCAGGTCGAGGAGGGCGAGGTTGAGGAGGAAGAAGTACATGGGGGTGTGGAGGTGGTGGTGGCAGGCTACGGCGGTGAGGATGAGGCCGTTGCCCAGGAGGGCAGCCAGGTAGATGCCCAGGAAGAGCCCAAAGTGCAGGAGCTGCAGCTCCCTCGTGTCTGCGAATGCCAGCAGGAGGAACTCGCTCACAGAGCTGCTGTTGGACATTTTCTGACTTAGGACACAGTTGTCTGTTGAAGAGGAAAAGGTAGAAGAAGTTAGAACAGACTTATCTCAGGAAAACCTACTGCAAGCCTTAGAACATCCCTATCACAAGCCTGTCTCTGTTCAGGAGAACCTTTCTGCAGCTCTCCTGCTTGAGCTGCGGCTGGTGCTGGCTGAGAGTGGCACTGGGAGCAGGGGCTGCTGTGGGTTCCAGAGGAGTCCTTCCTGCTGTGCAGCAGGAGGGAGGCAGCAACATGGGGGAAACTCAAGTTCAGTCCACTGATCAGGTCAATGAATTTTGCAGTGCTGTTTCAAACAGTGCACCCCAATGCAGAACAGAGGTGCAGATGCCACTGCTGAACACTCCTGTTCTCAGCTGCCCTGTGTCACCCGTCTGTGAGCTGCAGGACCGTCCTGCTGCGGTGTTTCCCTGGGAAGACACTGGAGACATCTGAGAGCAGAGAAGCCCCAGTCCAAGTGCAGCTGGGCAGAATCCTCACCTTCTCTGAGGGTTATGAGCAAGATCTCAGCTCTTCCCTCCTAGCCAGGGCTGCAGAGGCCTCACTCCGGCTGCCCACAGACAACCATCCAGCAGCATGGACATGGCCTTAGCGTGGAGGTGTCTCCTCCTTGGGGCACCTGGATAACACAAGGATGGCACGAGAGAGCTGCATCCTGCTGCAGAGAAGCATGCAGACCAGGAGGATCCAGCACAGACAGAGCTGGGTATTTGCAAGCTGGGGTGTCCCAATATCCATTCTGCATCCCCTGCATTTTCTGGAGGAGGCTGGGCCACTCGGCTTTTGGCTGACCAGGGGCAGCTGGGTTATGACACTCTGAGGGGCTTCTGCCAGACTTCCTCACCTCGCAGGTGCCATCCAGCAGGACTCTCAAAGCCTACTGCGTTGCCCACTGGCCTCCCAGAAACAAGACCCAGCAGGAGACCCTTCCAGGACGTGCAGCTGCATGGCCCTGCAGCCAGAGACTTCCCTTGTCAAGGGCTGTGCAGATTTCTCCTGCAGGCAGCTCTCAGCATCCTCCCACTGCCAAGTGCCTCCAAGCCCTCTCTCCTTCTCTCCTCTCCCCGTGCCAGCTGCGGTCAGAGCCCCCAGCCCTGCTGCGCTGTGCAGAGGAGCTGCTCGTGGGCAGAGCTGTCTCTCTGCACCACGGCCCTCTTGCCAGGAGCTCTCTCTGTCCCAGGAGCCCGGCCCAGCTCAGCACCAGACGCCCAGACCAAGGCATTGGAATCCCCCCTCGGGGGGCTCTGGTGAGGAGCCCATGAACCTCAGGCACTGAGAGACAATTGAAGACATCTCTCCAGAAGTCCAAGTGAGAGGCAAGTTTCCTGCAGTGTCCCCCTGAGGGCCAGCACTGACACAGCCTCCCTTGGAGCTCGTTAGAGCAGAGCATTGGAGACTATGAGGACAAGGAGACAAAGGCAGTGTGAAGGTGACCCTGATGTGTAGACAATCTGGATGTGTTTCACCAAGCA
The DNA here is from genome assembly GCF_009769625.2 of Cygnus olor. Taxonomy (NCBI): domain Eukaryota; kingdom Metazoa; phylum Chordata; class Aves; order Anseriformes; family Anatidae; genus Cygnus; species Cygnus olor. Next base: position 249,395 of record NW_024429052.1, read on the forward strand.
CAAGGGCCAGGCCTTGACCACTGGCACCATGGAAGGGAGATCTGTTCCTGTCACAAAGTGGTCAGGGCTCTTCCTGGGGCAGGAGGAGATGGGGATGAGCATGGGCAAGTGCAGGAGAATGGTCCGAGCCCTGCCTGGTTCATGGGTGGGGGCGAGGAGGCAATGAGGCCCTGGTGCTTTACCGATAAGCTGTCTCCTCCTAGGCCTCAGTGGCAGAGACAACAGCCGTGGCCACGGACACAAAGACCTCGGTCCTGTTGGGACTCTCAGCCTTGCTACAGCCCTTGCTCCTCTCCACACCATATTGTCCTAGGGACTCCCACAACTGTACCTCTTTCTCTGCTGGCTCTAGACCCTTGTCTCTGTGGTATCTCACAGGATCTGAGCTGAGTCTGATAACGCAGATTTTCTTGGTGGCCATGCTCCTTGTAAGGCAGGTCTTTAGGAAGCTGACCTGGTTCCTGGTGAGCAGCACCACTCTCGTATGGCATCCCTCGTGGTGCCCCAGGCCCTCCTCCTACTGTGCAGCAGAGCTTGTGCCCAGATGGCAGCAGCTGCGTGGGGCAGTGGCTTTCTCAATGCTGTCCTGCACACGGCCACGACATTTTCCCTGCCCCTCTGCCAAGGCAATGCTGTGGACCAGTTCTTCTGTGAGATCCCCCAGATCCTCAAGCTCTCCTGCTCAGATGCCTACTTCAGGGAAGTTGGGGCACTTGTGTTTAGTGTTTCTTTAGTCTTTGGCTGTTTTGCTTTCATTGTTTTCTCCTATATTCAGATCCTCAGGCTGGTGCTGAGGATGCCGTCTGAGCAGGGCCGGCACAAAGCCTTTTCCACGTGCCTCCCTCACCTGGCTGTGGTCTCCCTGTTTATCAGCACTGCCATGTTTGCCTACCTGAAGCCTCCCTCCATCTATTCCCCGTCAAGGGACCTGGCGGTTGTAGTTCTGTACTCGGTGCTGCCTTCAGCACTGAACCCCCTCATCTACAGCATGAGGAACCAGGAGCTCAAAGATGCTGTGAGGAAAATATTTCTATACATGCTTCTTCATCATCAATAATGACTTCAGTATTGTGATTATTATCATATCATTTTTGTCATTATACTTATTATCAAAGTTTAATATTAGAAATTATCCTAACAGGACTATCTGGTT
>NC_054090.1:0-7500 GCF_009769625.2 Cygnus olor
TTTCAGAGATGGTTCTCATGGTAATTCTTGCCAGGGTCAGAAATTCCACTAAACAAGTACCTCCCTTAGTGCCTGTAGAGTCCTGACAATCCTCACACTGTTATCATATGAGAGTCACCACCATCAGGGTGAGCCACCTGCACCCAGCCATGAACAGGTGACAAAATGGAGCTTCAGTGCAAGTGGACCTTGAGAATCTCCAGCCTTCAGCCAACAGAAACCCCCTGAAGTTGGCAAGGAGAAGTGGCCAGTGCTGCATGTGGGGCAGAATACCTGCATCCATCAGGGCAGGGTTGGACGTGAACATCTGAGGGGGGACCCTGAGGAAATGGGCCTGGGTGCTACAAGGACACCATAGGAGCCAGTGGGACATGCTGACAGGGAACAAGGCCAGCTCCCTACAGGGCTGCACTAGGGGCAGCGTGGGCCATCCAGACCACTTGGGTTATCGTCCCCCTTGACTCAGTACTGCTGTGGCAATTTCTGGAGCAGCGTGGCACAGGCTGAGGGACCTGGGCTTCTCTGGCCCTAAGTTATGGAGGCTCCAGGCAGTAGAGAAATAGGCTGAGACTGCTTGAGGGGTGGTTGCAGTGATGGTGGATTTTTGCCTCTTTGTAGGAAAGAGCATGAAAGAAAGAATATCACAAAATTCAGGTTTGGGCGTGGTGAGATGGGGGCTGAGGTGAAATGTTACTTGAAGAGCAGAGCTGTAGTGCAAGAGATCACCCAGAGGGTGTCTGATCTGGCTTTGTGTTTCATGGATTACTGAGGGCAGGTGGGGAGACGTCGGTCAAGGTGGGAAGGTGCTCAGGTGAGAGCAAGGGGGGGAAGCAGTGTGGATACCGAAGTCCTGCAGGAAAACAGATACAGACACGCAACAGCATAAGACAACCACCACAGTGGTGGTTATGGTCAAGGATCTTTTGCAAGATGAAAGCCCCCAACAGAGCCAACAACTTTGTCTGCTGGGCTCTGACTCTTGTCTCTGTCAGTGATGCCTATGAGGAGACACGTTATCCTTAGAGCATTAGGATCTCGATGCCTCCTTATCCCCTTCCAAGAGCCTAGGAGATGACCACCTGTGGCTTTGTACTTGGCATTGCCCATCCCCACACTGAACTGACCCAGCAAGAGCCCTAAACCCCACTGGCAGGACAGGATCTCCCTTCCCAGAGGCTAGGGTCAGGGCCCGACTGTTGGACTTCATGGGACACATCAAGGTTTTCTCAGCCTCAGGGCCACCTTGGTCTCCCCATCATCACTGCCTGCAATTTTCTGCTCTAACAAGTCCATGGGGAGCCTTTGTCAATACTGTCCCTCAGTGGGACTGTTAACACTGAGAGAGGCTTTGGAGTTTGCATTAGGCTTGGACTACTTGAGAAGCTGCTTCAGCCACCCAGGAGCAGCTCCTCTGCAAGGTGCAGCAGGGCTGGGGGCACTGCCTGCAGCTGACATGGGAAGAGGAGAGAAGGGGGAAAGAGGTTCAAGGCACCCTGGGCGTGGGGGGGGGGTGGGAGGGGGGAGTGGGCAGGTGGAGGAGAGCTCGCTGGGGGAGAAATCTTCACAGCCCCACGGTATGTCTTTGGGTTCAGGGCAGTGCCGCTGCGCACCCTGCCACACTCTCCTGGAGCTGGCACATCCCTCAGCCAATGGGAGCTGTCAGGAGGATGCTCGGTGTTGGAGCTGAAGGACATGCAAGGCTTGTGTGCTGCAGGGTCAGCGTGCAGGGCCCGAGGGCTCCCTTCTCTTGAGGCTGGCTGCTGGCTGTGCAGCCAGGGGTGCAGGCAGGGATGCCCAGGGCTGTGGTGCAGAGCAGGGTCTCTGCTGCACTCCAGGGGCTGTGTGCTGGGGCAGGGCCTCTGTCGCCTGCCAGGCTCAGCACTCAGCCTGCCCGGGGAGCTGCCCAGGGGCTGCGGTGAGAAGCTGCAGGTGGAAGGAGTCCCCCTGGCAGGGCAGGGCAGGGTCCTACTGCTGCCCAGAGCCTGCTGCCTGGGGCAGGCTGCTCACAGCCCCACACCACCCCAAGCTGAAGCAGAATGGCCACACCACTCACCGCCAGCAGAATTGCAAGGCAAGAGCTACCTGACGGCAATGCAGTTTTTACAATCTTCTTCTATTTTCCTGCCCATGTGCTGAAACAGTCTGATGGTAATGGAGAAATAACATCCGTATTAGACACTAAGGCTCCTTGAGCATTGCTGCATGTCCATGAGGCATCTCAAAAAAAATCCCTTCATACACCTCAGCCTACAGACAGTACCAACATCACCTTTGTTATTTCTTGAGGAATTATTTGACCTTCTCCTCATGACCTGAAAATGGGGAGATGTCCCTGGCCAGTGGATCTCTCTGATCACTCCAGATTCTCTTTTACCTGTTGCTGTAGACCAGGACTGACTGCTGCAGAGCCCATAGCAGAGCCCCCTGCTTGTTGCCCATAGCAGAGCCTCCTGCTTGTTGTGGCACCCTCAGAGCACCAACCCGAGGTAAGCCAAGCAGCTGCAGAAAGCTCTTCCTGAAATGAATGAGGCAGTATGTTGTTTATGTGGTGTTTTTTGAGACATGCAATGGATTTTAGTCAAAGAAGTCCTTAAATTTTGCACTGTCATTTCTTCTTTTGGACAGGCTCCCTTGCTCAGACGCAAGAAATGTGTAATAGCAGCTCCATCACCAAGTTCCTCCTCCTGGCATTCGTAGACACACGGGAGCTGCAGCTCCTGCACTTTGGGCTCTTCCTGGGCATCTACCTGGCTGCCCTCCTGGGCAACGGCCTCATCCTCACCGCTGTAGCCTGTGACCACCGCCTCCACACCCCCATGTACTTCTTCCTCCTCAACCTTGCCCTCCTCGACCTGGGAGGCATCTCCACATCTCTCCCCAAAGCCATGGCAAATTTCCTCTGGGACACTAGGACCATTTCCTATGCAGGATGTGCTGCACAGGTCTTTCTCATACTCTTTTTCTATTCATCAGAGATTTCCCTTCTCACCATCATGGCCTATGACCGCTACATTGCCATATGCAAGCCCCTGCACTACGGGACCCTCCTGGGCAGCAGAGCCTGTGCCACCATGGCAGCAGCCGCCTGGGGCAGTGGCTTTCTTCACGCCGTGCTGCACACTGCCAATACATTTTCATTACCCCTTGGCCGTGGCAATGCCCTGGACCAGTTCTTCTGTGAAATCCCCCAGATCCTCAAGCTCTCCTGCTCAGACTCCTACCTAAGGGAAGTTCGAATTACTACGGTTAGTGCTTTTCTATTGTGGGTGTGTTTTGTTTTCATTGCTCTGTCCTACGTGCAGATCTTTAGGGCTGTGCTGAGGATCCCATCCCAGCAGGGACGACACAAAGCCTTTTCCACATGCCTCCCTCACCTGGCTGTGGTCTCCTTGTTTCTGAGCACTGTTATGTTTGCCCACCTAAAGCCCCCCTCTATCTCCTCCCCTTCCCTTGATCTTGTTCTGGCATTTCTGTACTTGGTGGTGCCTCCAGCATTGAATCCCCTCATCTACAGCATGAGGAACCAGGAGCTCAAGGATGCCGTGTGGAAAATTAAGACTGTGTATATTTCGTAGGCCATAACTGTCTGACTTTTTTTTCACAAATCATTCATAATGCTACTCTTGCTACTCCTTGGTTTGCAGCCGAGCCTGACCTCTGTTTTTGTGTTGCTGTTTTGTTGTTGTGTCCTTTTTGTGTTTTCTGTGATCTTATGCTGAATATTTTTTCCCAGTTTTGTTCTTAGAATATTAGACCACAAAGAAATTCTTCATTTTCTTTTGTATTTAAACAAATTAAAGTGCCTTTTTGTCTTATATGCTTCCTCTGAGATGTTTTCTTGTTCTGCAGAGGCAGTGCCCATGTGCAGAAGTGGAGGAGAAAAGAGTCAGGCCCAGCAGCACAGCCAGGGAGCACCAGCTCTGGTCCATGCAGAGCTGTTCTCTTGCCACTGCCACCCTCTCCTTCTGAGCCCTGCTGGTGGTGTAAGGCCTGGATGCTCCTGTACATTGGTGCCAGTGCTGCTGTGTGGCTATGCTGGGACCACAGGCAGGGATAGGCAGTGGGCACTTGGGTGACACAGCTGGCCTCCAGAACAGCATTTCCATCCTAAAAGGGCCGTGACTGAAAGCTCATGTCTGCTTTTAGAGCTGCTGTCAGATCCGAACGTGCCCAAGGAAGAGAGCCCAAAGAGGTTCCTCGCTCTGCCAGGCCAGGCACCTCTGAGCACCCCAGGGCCACAGAAGAGCTGCTGTGGGAGGCGGTCAGGGGCAGGGCCCCCACCAGCTGGCTCTGCCCCCCAGCCTGACCAGCACGGCCCTGCAGAGTGCCCCTGTGCCCCGGGCAACACAGCCTCCTCGCTCTGCAGAGCAGCACCACCAGCTGGGGCGGTGGGGAGCGTGGCGAGGGGCTGCAGCAATGGCCGGCCAGGCCAGCACAGACGTGCTCACCTGAGAGAGGCTCCCTGGGAGATGGGATGTCCCAGGGCCTTCTCCATGTGCAGGGGAGACATGGGAACAGAAACCCTTTGCTGCTGCTGCCAGCAGGCAATTCATATGTATGTGGAGAGAGGAACACGAGCAAGCACAAAGGCCATCTGCTATCTCTAGGGGGGGTCATGAAAGCCAGTGGGCAGACAGCGTCTTCAGGTCCCTTCTTTCTAGCGTAACAGCCATGGAGCAACTGCCTGAATAGCACAGAACAGTTCAGGGGGAAGGCACCTTCAGAGACCATCTAGTCCAAAGTACAAGACCTGAATGCAGCTCTGGGATGTGCTTCCTTGAACCCCCGAGCTCCCTATGCCCTTTCTTCACGCCTTGGGACATCTCAGAAGAGGGCAGAGCAGGGCAATGCACCACAAGTCTGAGGTGTCTCCCGGCCTCTGGCAGTGGCTGCAGGAGCCAGAGGGACACTGCAAGTGCTGCAGTGCATTGCCTGTGTGTGCAAGGCAGGGACTTATGTCTCTGAAAAACCGTGTGTGTATGAGCAGTGCACGAGGCCAGCTCAGATGCGGGCATCTTAGAGCCCTGACATTTCTCTGGGTGGGTCTCTAGAAACAACCCCCAGTGTTCCTGTGAGATTTCTGTCACGCTCCTTGCACAGGTTCATTGCAAGTACCCCTCTGCCATTTCACACTACCCTGCCTTTCTGGACTAGTGGTGACAGCCGACTGGTGGCTGTTGGTGATAGACAACATGGCTTCACTAAAGACAGATCGTGGATGACAAATCCGGTGGCCTTCTATGATGGGCTTATAGCATTGGTGCTACAACATTTGTCAGTGACATGGACGGTGTGACTGAGTGCAGTCTCAGCGAGTTTGCTGATGACACCAAGCTCAGTGGTGCAGTTGACATGTGGGAGGGAAGGGATGCCATCCATAGAGACCTGAACAGGCTTGAGAGAGGGGCCTCTTGAGGTTCAACAAGGCTAAGTGGAAGTATTAGAACGAGTCTAGAAAAGGTCAAAAAGATGACTGAAAGTCTGGGGCACCCTTTCAGTTAAGACAGGCTGAGAAAGCTGGTTCCATTCAGCTTGGAGAGACCCTATAGTGGCCTTCCTATACCTAAAGGGGGCCTCAGGGATTATAGTAATGAGACAAGGGATAATGTTTTAAAACCAAAAGAAGGTACTTTTAAATTAGATATAAGGAAGGCATTCTTTCATTTGGGGGTGGTGATCACTGGAACAGGTGTCCCAGAGAAGTTATGGCTGACCCATCCCTTGCGTCTTTGTGGCCAGAAGCCTCCCTTGCCATACCAAGATGGAGAACCCCCCTTGCAAAGCTGCTATTTAACCTCACCTTTTCCCCATGGCGCCTCCTCCACACCACAGAGCCCAGCCTCATCTCCCACTTTGCCACAAGCATTCTGCATGGGCACTACAGGGCCTAACTGTACCATGTCCTGCCCTGGCTCTGCCATCCCGCTGGGCAGGAGAGAGGGTGGTGACAGCAAAGGGATGCGTTTGGGTGTGGAACATGGGGCCTGGCAGAGACTAGGAGTTGAGGGAGCGGACAGGGCGAGGCAGCAAAGGCAGCACAAGCAGTGGTGTTGGTGCGGGGCCACGTTTGTGTCTGGAGCCTAAGTGGGCAGCAGCTGGCAGGAGGCGAGGGGAAGCCAGGATGCACCTCCCGAGGCCACTCCTGCCAGCAGAGACAAGGCCAGGACCAAGGGGAGGGGGCTGGAAGGGCAGTGGTGAGGTCCCTGCTGCTGTGCAGCCTGAATGCCCTGCAGGAGATGTGTTGGCTGGCAGGCTTTGTGAGGTCACCCAGTGCGTCACAGAGCACCCCAAGGCAGCAGTGATGGCACTGGAGAGGAGGGTGGCAGAGCCCAGCCAGGGGCTGGCTGTGGGTCCCCTCTGCTGCAGCCGCCTGATGGAGCATGGCAGGAGTAGGGCAGGCAGGGCTCATGGCCACTGCTCTCATGGTTGCCTTGCCACATGCTGCGGTAGAGCTTGGGGCATAGCCACCACAGCCACAGCCCCTCAGAAGGCTCCGCAGCTGCTGGGACAAAGGCAGATCTTGATATAGAGCCAAAAGAAAAGGAGGTCATTGATGAATAAGCTGAACAAGACTGGACCCAGTATTGAACCCTGGGGGACACCGTTAGCTACAGGCCTCCAACTAGACTGCACCACTGAGCACAACCCTCTGAGCTCTGCCACCCACCCAATTATCAATCCACCTCACTGTCCACTCATCTAGGCCACATTTCCTGAACTTGTCTATGAGGATCTTATGGAAAACAGTGTCAAAGCCTTTGAAGACATACCACATCCAGCGCTCTCCCCTCATCTACCCAGCTAGTCATCTCATCATAGGCTATCCAATTGGTTAAGCATGATTTCCCCTTGGGGAATCCATGCTGACTACTCCTGATCACCTTATCCTCCACATGCTTGAAGATGACCTCCATAACCAGGAGCTGTTCCAGTACCTTCCTTAATGTGCAGTTCTGGTATTTCCCAGATTAACCTATGATGTAGGTTGCAGGGTCCTAGACAAAATCAGGGAGTGTCTTTTCATACTCACCTGTTACATCTTTTGCACATTAAAAGAGCGATGATATAACAGGAGTGAACCTTGAACTACAGTTGAGCTGGGGAAAGAGCTCCTCCACCACACTCACCACTCATGGGGGAATCCCATCAGGGCGCATGGACTTCAGGATGCCCAGTTTCTTTACGTGGTTCCTAACCTGAGACTCATCCATCAAGGGTAAGTTTTCCTTGCAGAGGACCTTGTGAAACTCTGGGATTTGGCAAATGAATCTCATTCTGTTTTCCAAGGAGAAGAGAGCCTGTCTTTCCCACCTTGTCATGTTCTGCATCAGGGTCAGAACTACCCCATACATCATAGCAGGCTTGGATCGGACTGCAGGAAGAGCAACCAGGAGGAAAAGAGCCTGGGCACAACCAGGGATGCAGGCATGCCATATGAGCCAGCAGTGCTAAATACGGATATGGCCATGTCCATATTGGGATGCTCTAAGAGGAGTGTGT
>NC_054090.1:12500-100409 GCF_009769625.2 Cygnus olor
GGGAGACCGCACGGCTGACGTCCGCAACGGCTATGCTTGGCGCCCGCGGCGCCCCGAGGCGGGGAAGACCTGCCGGCCGGGACCGAACACCGTCGGTCTGCCTTTCTTCGCTTTTCATACACGCCGTTCCGGCCCTTTTCGGACCTTTTTGAATCTTTCCGGGACTTTCCGGTGCTTTTCGTGTGGACGGAACCACTCGGGAATCTCTTGACTGACCGACCGATGGATGCCCTTGGATATGCGTACGCGCGCGCGCGTCCGCCAGTGCCGGGTAGACCCCGACGCCTTTCTCACAGCCGGCCCGGCAGCGACCCCTAGCGGGCGCCACGGGCTATACAAGTATGGCGCCCGCGGCTGGGTAGACCTAGCGGCCTCAGGCGGAGACAGGGAGACCTGGCGGCTGCCGTCCTCAACGGGTACACTTGGCGCCCGCAGCGCCCGAGGTGGGGAAGACCTGCCGGCCGGGACCGAACACCGTCGATCTGCCTTTCTTCGCTCTTCATGCAGGCCTTTTCGAACCTTTTCGCGCCTTTCCAGGTCTTTTCGGGTCTTTTCAATGCTTTTCCTGTGGATGAACCTACTCGGGAATCGCTTTACCGACCGACTGATGGATGCATTTGCACGCATGTGCTCAGTCTCACAGGTAGCGAGCCACTCACCGTTGACCAAGAGATCCGGACCTCCGAGTTGCCGTCGGCAAATCGAAACTGCTAAAAACGCAGCCCACCGACCAAAGCAAGCCACGGGCCTCGACTCCTGTCGCGGTGGACTACGAGGTGGGGCGGAGGCAGGGGAGCAGCCACACGGGGGAGAAGCGCTATCTGACTCCGGCCGCCAGGTCTACCCGCCACCACCGCCGCGGAGCCAGCAGGAGGGCCGTCCGCCAGCTGCCTGGCTTTGCTTAGCTTCCTTTTGCTTTGTATTTGGACTGAGCTACTGAGGAATCGTTTTTCCCATCGCCCGATGGCTGAGTTGCCACAGACACGCATCCACAAGCAAGCACGGGGACATACAAACCGCTGAGTTGCGCATGTTGTCGAGCCACTAGTGTCCGAGTGAGAGCCCCTGAGGGGAGAGTGAGCGGCAGCCCGAGGCAGCCGGGGGCCTCGGCCTCGAAGGGCGGCGGACTAGGAGGGGGGGGGACGGGTCTGTCAGAGCCAGAACCGCTATCAGAAACCGGCCGCCAGGTCTACCCGGCGCCACTGCAACTCGTAGCCGGAGTTTCCACCTTTTGGCGTGCTTTTTCTGGCAGTGCTTTGTTTTGCTTTCCTCTGCTTTGCTTTTCCTTGCACTGCATTACTCTGCTCTGCTCTGCTGTGCTAGGCTTCATTTGCGGACTGTCCCACCCATTTTGCCAATGGGTCAATCAATACATTTCCACACACATACACCATCAGTCCAACAGGTTGGTGAGCTGCTAGTGTCTAAGCAAGAGCCCCTGACGTCAGAGCGGCCAGCAGGCCGAGGCAGCTGGGGGCCGCTGCCATGCCCTCCTAGCCTCCTCGAACGGCGCAGGCTCCCTGCCCACCTCTCTGTAGCCCAGCAACTGGCCCCAGTTCATCTGGGACAGCTGGGGGGGTGCATTTTCGATCGACACTATGTAACTACATTTGGCTTTTCACTGCACTGCTCTGCTTTACTTTTTTTTCCTTGCACCACTTTGCGTTGCTTTTTGTGGTGCTATTTTGCTTTTCCTTGTACTGCTTTGCTTTGCTTTGTCTTGCAAGGCTGTGGTTTGCTTTGCTGTTTTCTTCTTTGCTGTGCTAGGCTTCTTTTGCAGAGCGTCGCGCCAATTTTGCCAGTGGGTCGATGGATGCATTTACACGCACAGAGACACGCTAGGTCGCACAGGTTGGACTCCCCGCAGCCCAGCAACTGTCCCCAACTGTCCAGCAAATGGTGCTGTGTTTGGGATTTAGGATGAAAATAATACTGATAACACACTGATGTTTTAATTGTTGTAGAGCAGTGCTTACACTAAGCCAAGGACTTTTCGGCTTCTCACACTGTCCTGCCAGCACGCAGGCTGGGGGTGCAGCAGCAGCTGGGAGGGGACAGACCCAGGACAGCTGACCCAAAGTGGCCAAAGGGGTATTCCACACCATCTGACATCATACTGAACAATTAATATGGGGTGGCTGGCCAGGGTGGGGGGACCAGCTGCTCGGGGATAGGCTGGGCATCAGTCAGTGGGAGGTGAGCAATTGCATTGTGCATCACTTGTTTTGTACATATTGTTATTATTATTATTATTATTATTATTATTTTCCTTTCTTTCCTGTCCTAATAAACAGTCTTTATGTCAACCCACAGGTTTTCATTTCTTTCTAATTCTCTCCCGCCATCCCAGAGAGGGAGGGGAGAGGGGGAGCGAACGACTGTGTGGTGCTTAGCTGCCGGCCAGGTTAAACCATAACAGCACAGAGTCCTGTTGTGTGAGGGGCTGCATAAAGGTTCCCAAAGGGAGTTCAGGTCTACCCAAAGACTTCCATTGGGAGCACTTTTTGATGGGAGAAATTGGAGACATACGTGTTTTTTAGAGTCGTAATTAGTGTTAGGGTTAGGGTTACAGTTAGGATTGTTTGGAAAGAGAGAAAGCGCAGAGCCTTTGTGTGTGGGGTTGCGTAAAGACTCCCCAAGGGAGTTCAGGTCTAATCAAATGCTTACATTGGGAGCACTTTTTGATGAGAGGAATTGGCAATGTACTTTTTTTATAGTCATAATTAGGGTTAGGCCACTAGATTACAGGAAGTGTCCTTATTTTGCCTCTAGGTTTCAACAGCAGGCTCGTAGGACACCCTAGAGTGCCCTGGGAGGCCTGTAGGGCTTCCTAGAGGACACTGGGGGTCACTGGGAGGCTTTCTGGGGGAGCTAGAGGGCATTGGGCAGCCCTGGTAGACCTGTGGAGGATCTAGAGTACAAGGGAGGACCACAGGAGGCCTCCAGTGTGCTTGAGAGTGCACTAGAGAGCCCTGCGAGGCCTCCAGAGACCTCTGGATTCCAGGAAGAGTCCATATTTTGCCTCTATGGTGCAAGACAAGGCTCGTAGGACACCCTAGAGTGCCCCAGAAGGCCTCTAGGTCATCCTAGAAGACACTGGGGGTCACTGGAAGGCTTTCTGGGGGAGCTAGAGGTCACTGGGTGGCCCTGGTAGACCTGTGGAGGATCTAGAGTGCAGCAGAGGATGAGAGGAGGCCTCCAGTGTGCTTGACAGTGTACTAGAGAGCCCTGTGAGGCCGCTGGAGACCACTAGATTCAAGGAAGAGTCCATATTTTGGCTCTAGTGTGCAAGAGGAGGTTCATAGGGCACCCTAGAGTGCCTTGGGAGGCCTCTAGGTCATCCTAGAGGAAACTGGAGATTACCGGGATGCTTTCTGGGGGAGCTAGAGGGCACTGGGTGGGCCTGGTACACCTGTGGAGGATCTAGAGTGCAGCGGAGGACCACAGGAGGCCTCCAATGTGCCCAAGAGTGCACTAGACAGCCCTGCGAGGCCTCCAGAGGCCACTAGATTCCAGGAAGACTCCTTATTTTGCATCTAGCGTGCAACAGCAGGCTCGTAGGACACCCTAGAGTGCCTTGGGAGGCCTCTGAGGCATCCTAAAGGACATTGGGGGTCACTGGGAGGCTTTCTGGGGGAGCTAGAGGGCACTGGGTGGCTCTGGTAGACCTATGGATGATCTGGAATACAGCGGAGGACCAGAGGCGGCTCGCAGTGTTCCTGACATTGCACTAGAAAGCCCTGCAAGGCCACTGGAGGCCACTAGATTCCAGAAAATGTCCTTATCTTGCCTCTAGGGTTCAACAGCATGCTCTTAGGATACCCTGTGTGCTGTGGTAGAGGTGCACGTAGATGGAAAATTGGGATCGGAAACACCTCACCTCCATGTGCTCAGCTTTCAGCCTGGGGGAGAGGTGACAGAGCAACATGACATCCCCTCCCACGACAGCCACGTTGAGGTGATCGGACCCCAGGACTTGAAACTGGGCTGCAAGCAACAGGTTTAAAGGATTCTGTTTGGGGTGGTGGTGGCATGTCTGGGGGCACTCAGCAATCAAGCATAAGGCAGCATCATGGTGGGTGCAAGGACTGGGGCACCCAGCATACATCTGCCATGAACAGTGGGTCTGGAAAGCAGCCTAAATAGATGGGGTTAAGCCTGCTGAGATGAAAACACCAGCATTTGCTGATGTGAGACGAAGCAGCCAGATGAAAACTCCACAAACGGTGGAGCAGACATAACAGAGGGAGAAAGGACAAGTTTGGGGGCACAGGAACAATAAAAGACAGAGCTTGAGGTCTCCTCTTTGGGGCTGCTCACTTCTCTACACCCTCCACCCTCCTTCCCCATATGGAGGGGGCACCCTACTCGTGGATGATAGTGGATCCCCCAAACCAGCATCATGTCAAGTTATGTTCCCCAGAGTTGCGTGTCCCCCCCCCCCCCCCATACACAATTTGCTATTTATCCCACCTAGTTTTTAAAATGAGCTTTCAATAAGGCACACAGCTTCTTCTCGTTGGGACCCCTGTCCCTGGGTCTATTTAACTGATATGTGGACAAGACACTAGGGGATGTGGTTTAGTGATGGGACTCGGGAGGTCATGTTGATGACTCAGTGATCCTGAAGGTCTGCTCCAACCTAAGTGATCCTATGATTGTCACTATTGCCTCCTAAATGACCTCAATGGAAGGTTTAAACCATATTGGGTTGGGGTCAGAGGCCCTGAGTTACAAAGCAGGGCTGGAAGCACCAGTGGTTTCTTAATATCTCAGTAACAAACTGCTCCCACAGGCAACTTTTCAGCATATATCACCTTTTTTGTAGTACTAAAAAGCACCCCCCCCCAAAAAAAAAGAAGATATATATATATATACGTATATATATAGCAAATGGCAGGCTCTGTGTAAGTGGCAGAAAGAGATCATTACCACAATCCAGCTTGCAAACCTGAAAACCAAAGAAGAAAATTGTGGCACAAGCCAGGACAGAGCTGCTGCAAGGGAGGCAGGAGCAAATCAACATCTTCACATCCATCATCACTGGGGAGAGCTGAACAGCAAAAAAATATGTATATATAAAGCAGTGAAATGAGCTGAGCATGGTGCAAAGAACATCAATATGAAAAGTTTTTCCTAGAGGAAACTTGTTTGCAAGAACCTGCAGAATGAGGCGATTGTTAAAAAAAATAATAATAATAAAGTAAAATAAAATAAAAAACGGTTGGGTTGGGCCAATGAGATTTGTGTCCAAGCTGTGCTGACAAGGAGGTCAGGTAGCTCCTCCTCCCTGGGCACCATTCCCACCTCCCAAGGGGAAAAAAAAAAAATGGTGTCCACGATGTTCCTGGTCCCACAGACTGGACACTGCTCTCACATCTCTGCAAGGGCTCCCTTGGAAGGGAGTTTTTTGGGGGAGAAAAAAAAAAAAAAAAGAAGCCATTTTCTCTGGCTTATGACGCTCCTTAGAACAAGGGGGAAAATCTGCAATTGAAATAATCTTTAAGAGGGTGAGGGATATAGAGAAGAAAAGCCTTCTTCTCACTCCTGTGTGCCTCCGGGATGTGGTGACAGCAGGTAAAGCTGCCAAATAGGGGTCACATTTTTTTTTGGGGGGGGGGGACACCTAGGAGGAGGGTGACCTGTGATAGATGCCACAGGCCAGGACCTAATTGGTTGCAGAATGAAAATAACTCATCCCAGATTCAGGCCGGCCTGGGGTCCCCTATTGCTGGGGATCCCCAAGCCCCCCATAGCTGCTTGAACACCCCCCCCCCCCAAGTCCTACATAGGAACTGGGGGTCCTCCAAGGCCCAGAACCCTGCTGTACCTCTCCTGAAACCATCCAGACCGCTGTTCCCCAGGGTGGAGGAAGTATCGCTGCTTGGGACTGCAGTCCTGCCCCCTTTGCAGCTTGCTGGGGCCTAAGAAGGATGGGGGTCAGAAAATCCCAGAGGCTGTGAGGGCACAGGCAAGCTCCTGCCAGCTTCCCCAGCTCACCAAGATTGCCCTCTGCTTCCTGCTTTCTGAGCACAAAGGGTGGAGCTGAACCTGAGATCCGCAAACCCATGGCTCGCAGGAGCCTCAAAGACACCCTCCCAAGGTCAAAACCAAAGCCTCCGAGCTCAAACCGACTCTTCTGCATCCAGATCCCCCTCCGGAGCATCATTTCTGCCCACCCAACCCAGCAGAGCAGAGGAGAATCCTGCCCCAGCGCAGGGGCATCCCACAAGTCAATCACACATCGGGGCGCCTGTTGCACCCCAAAACCTTCGTGCTGCAGGGTGTACATTGCTCCCACTCCCAGCACATGCTGAAACTAGGGAGGCCGCATTTAGGAGCAAAAAGCAACCAAGGTGTTATATATATATTTATATATATATAGGTTTTCAGCTGTGATTTTTAATTCTCTTTAAAAAAACAATTATTTTTCCCCCCATATGCCCTCTCCTATTGCTGGCATCACCTTTGCAAACATCTTTTCTGCTGGCATTTCTCCTTCCTCAAAGCAGGAGGCATACACAGACACAGGCTGTGGTTTCGTTTGGGGGCAGCAGGCAACGGAAAGCATTTAAAAGTAGTGACGAGTTCAGAACAACAGCAAATAGCAGGGGACAAGCTCTGAGCTCCTGCTAAAGCAAACATGCTTGCAGAAAAGGGCACGAGTCTGAGCACGGCCGACTGCTCCAAATGATTTGAACTGTCTGAACAAACCTTGCCCCATTCCCTGTGACCTCCCCTTGTGCTTCATGCAAGAAATTGGGAAAATGCCACTCCAGGAGGGTTAAATTCTTACAGCCAGCCGAAGCGAGTGGTAGTTTCATTTCTCATGTCAGCCTTCCCTCGTTTGCTTGCTTTGCTTTCATCCACACTTCTGTCTATGTTTAATCTCAGCCGAGCAAGACTCGGTGCCTGCCAGCTGCTCTGATCAAAGCATCAGGCAAGGAGCACATCCAATGTGTGGCATATTTAGGATGGGTGATGAGGTTGTGTGCCAAACATGCCTTCTCCCAGGCAGCAAGAAGCAAGTACTCCTCAGTAAAAACCTTCAGCTAGGGTTTTCTGCTTGCAGGTCATCTCCACGAGCCACAGAACTGCTTTCCCGAGCCTTGTATCGGATTAATCAGCAGGCTCAAAAAGTGCTGGAAGAGGGATAAATACACCAAGACACACACAACATTTCTGCATTGCTGATTTCCTCTTGGTTTTCACCCTTGACTCCATCTTATCCTGCATTTAGGGCTACAAACCACCTCCACATCCTGTATAACATCAGATTTCGGATGAGGGCCCCTGTTGTGGTTTAGCCCGGCTGGCAGTCAAACACCACACAGCCGTTCGCTCACCCTCCCCCCTCCCTCTCCGGGATGGGGGAGAGAAACGGGAAAGTGAAGCCTGTGAGTTGAGATAAAGACAGTTTATTAAGACAGGGAAAAGAATAACAACAATAATAATAATAATAATAGTATTAATAGTAATAATGTGTACGAAATAAGTGATGCACAATGCAATTGCTCACCACCCGTTGACCGATGCCCAGCCTATCCCCGAGCAGCCGGCCACCCCCCCACCCCGGCTAGCCACCCCTATATATTGTTCAGCATGACGTCAGATGGTATGGAATACCCCTTTGGCCAGTTTGGGTCAGCTGTCCTGGGTCTGTCCCCTCCCAGCTTCTGCTGCATCCCTAGCCTGCTCGCTAGCAGGACAGAGAGAGGCTGAAAAGTCCTTGGCTTGGTGTAAGCACTGCTCTACAACAATTAAAACATCAGCATGTTATCAGCGCTCTTCTCATTCTAATCCAAAACATAGCACCCTGCCAGCTACTAGGAGGAAAATTAACTCTGTCCTAACTGAAACCAGGACAGCCCCTCAGAGCCCTCTGTGCATTGCAGGAAAGAGTTTCCCTTTGCCACCTCCTATTTAGGAATATCCTAAGTATCCTATAATCCCTTTTCCCTGGTGAGCAAGGATCCAGGCTAAGAGCAAGGGATGAAAGGAGCTGCTGGGTTAGCAAATGAGGAGAGAGATCAAATCATGACCCATCCCAGGCAGCTGAGCTGCACGAAGATGCCTGCAGCTATCACAGAGCCTCAGACCTCGGATTAACCACAATATTCTCTTTGAGAGCAGAAGAACCAGCATATTCTCTTTGAAGCTGAGGAGGAACCAGAATATTTTGTTGTTCCTGAAAGTGCATGAGCCTGGGGATTTCCTGCAGTGCTGGAGACCTTGTGCCCTGTAGTGAGTGCTTTACACGCATCCTTGTGCTCGCCAGCAGCACAGCAGCAGCAGGATGCATTGGTGCAATAAAAATGCACAGCCAAAAGTGATGCATTAACACCTAGGTCACGCTTTTGAAGAGAAAAATGCTGGGATGCGCAGGCACACATGCTTCTGTGCATGCCTGGGTGCACCCATGCGTACGTGCACAACCCAGGAGCTGTAAATATTAGGGACGCAGACAATTTGTGTCTCCTGCACACCTCAAAACCCCACAGTCCTGCTGTTCCCCAAAAAAACCTTCCCGCTGTTTTGGGGCTGCTGCTGATGGAGGGCATCAGGGGTGGTGCACCAGGGGTCCAGCTGGGATGGAGTTAATTTTCTTCCAGCAGCCCCATGGCACAGTGCTGGGGTAAATCAATGCTGATAATGTGTGGACGGGCTGTTTGCACTGTGTCAAGGCCTCCTTTGATTCTCATCTGCATGAGGGGACACAAAAAGGATTAAGCTAACCACAGAGATATCGTTCTCAGCTTTTAAACAGAAAGGAGGGGGTTTGGGGGGACAAAGTTTGTTCGAGAGCTGCCTGGGCACCCATTTACCCATGGGAAGTAATGAGTGGCCTTCACAACACTTTTTTCTGCTTTTTTTTCCTAATTTCTTTTTTCCGCTTCTCCTTTCCTTAGGGAGCTATTTTTATCTCGGCCCCAGGGGGGGAGGAGGAGGAGGAGGAGGAGGAGGAGGAGGAGAAGGAGGAGGAGGAGGAGGAGGAGGAGGAGGAGGAGGAGGAGGAGAGGGAGGAGAAGGAGGGGGAAAAAGAGAGGGAGGGAGGGAGAGGAGGAGAAGGAGGAGGAGGAGGAGGAGAAGGAGGCAGAGAAGGGGGAGTAGAAGGGGGAGTAGAAGGGGGAGGAGGGAGGAGGAGGAGGAGAAGGAGGGGGAAGAGTGGGAGGGAGGGAGGAGAAAGAGGAGGAGCGGCAGGGTGGAGGAGGAGGAGTGGAAGGGAGGGGAGGAGAAGGAAGAGAAGAGGAGGAGGAGGAGGAGAAAAGGGGGAGGGGGAGGAGGGGGAGGAGGAGGAAGGCTCTCATCGGGAGCTGCCTCCTCTGGGGCCAGTGGCCAGTGGGGAACCCCCACCGAGCACCCCAGGACCCCCAGAGCCCAGACCCAGCTCCCTGCAGCCCCCACATCCCCTGAAGCTGAAGGTGGGAGCCCAGCAGCGTGCGTGCTTCCTCCCCCGGATTTTCTCTCCCAGAGCGCTCTGGATGGGGAGGAAGAGGAGGCACCAGCCAGAAGCCCCTCAGGCAGGTGGGTAGCAAGGAGGGGGGGAAATGATGGAGCCTCGACCCCAAGTCACTGCCCATTGTTGTTACCACTCCTTGATGCAGTGGCACCACCTGGGGCTATGGGACAGGCTGGATTTGGGAGAGGGAGCCCTAAAGGTGCTCGGGATCCACGGCCAAACTTTGCAGAACGGGTTTTTTGCGTCTCTGTCTTCATCCCTACAGCTGACAATGGCCTGGAGGATGAGAAGGGGGAAAAAACAGAGACACCGAATGGAGCAGAGCTGTGTTCTGGACGATCCAAGGGGAACTTAGCCCAGAAGGCAAACTCAACACCACAGCACCAACCACGGCAAAGCTCCAAGGAACCAAGTGGAGAAGTGAGGCTGGAGCCCCGTGGCCACTGGTCATCGAGTGTGGGTAGAAGCCCAAAAGGCTGCCAGAGGGATCCCACGGTGGGGAGATCCTATAACATCAGTGAGGCCGGGAGGCTGGGAGGCACAGCACACAGAGCCTCCTACAGGTGTCCAGACTGTGGGAAGACCTTCAGCAGGAGGTCGTTCCTCATCCCCCACCAGAGGATCCACACCGGGGAGAAGCCCTTCACATGCCACGAGTGCGGGAAGGGTTTCCGAGTGGGGTCGTCCCTCAACAAGCACCAGCGGATCCACACGGGGGAAAAACCCTACAAGTGCTCAGTCTGCGGGAAGAGTTTCCGCCTCAGCTCCACCCTCAGCACCCACCGGAAGGTTCACACCAGGGAGAAACCCTACACGTGCTTGGTGTGTGGGAAGGCTTTTCGTGTGAACTCATACCTGCTGGCCCACCAAGCCACCCACAGCATGGACAACCCCTTCCAGTGTCCTGCCTGCGGGAAGCACTTCAGCATGAGGAGGTATCTGGCCATCCACCAGCGGATCCACACAGGAGAGAAGCCCTTCAAGTGTCCAGAGTGCAGGAAGGGTTTCAGCCGGAGATCCATCCTCATCGTCCACCAGAGGACCCACACTGGGGAGAAACCCTACAAGTGCCCCGAGTGCGGGAAGGCCTTCATCATGAGCTCAGACCTCGCGGCCCACCACAGAATCCACACCGGGGAGAAACCCTACAAGTGCCTCAGCTGTGAGAAAACCTTCCGCCTGAGCTCCCACCTGACGAGGCACCGGCGGTGCCACACCGGGGAGAGGCCATACAAATGCACCGACTGCGGGCAGAGCTACACCGACAGCTCTGGCCTCATCAAACATAGGAGGCTCCACGCCAGGGAGAAGAAGTCGACACTCAGCACAGCTCAGGGAGCAAGGAAGAGACGCTACAAATGCTCCCACTGCGGGAAGATCTTCAGTATGAAGTCAGCCCTGATGGTCCACCAGGTGAGCCACACCGGAGAGCAACCCTACAAATGCCCCAAGTGTGAGAAGACCTTCAGCCACAGCACGGCCCTAGGGAAACACCAGTGGGTCCACACCAGGGAGAGACCTTTCAAATGTCCCGACTGTGGGAAGGGCTACACTGACGGTTCCACATTGCGGAGGCACCGGAGGAACCACACTGAGGTGAGACCTTATAAGTGTCCCTGCTGCGGGGAATGCTTCAGCATCATCTCCGCTCTCCTGAAGCACCAGCGGTTCCATACCAAGGACAGGCTTTACAGATGCCCCGACTGCGAGAAGAGCTTCCACTCTAACTTTCTCCTCGTCACCCACCAGCGAACCCACACAGGAGAGAAACCCTATACCTGCCCCACCTGCGCCAAAGCCTTCCGCCAAGCTTCCCACCTTACACGGCACCAGAAGATCCACACGAGGAGTGGAGCTGGCACTGCATGGCATGCGATGACCCCATAGCAATTCCAAGTGGCACTCAGCAATGGCACAGGGACTGATCCAGGAATCTCAACCACCTCAAGCCCGCTGGCTGCCACAAGTCACTCATCCCAAGAAGCCTTGACCTGTATGCTGCCAGCCCGGTAAGCACTGTAGGGTACATCCTGCTCACCCAGATGTTAACTGGAGCCCAGAATTAACCAGTTACTGGTTACAGCATGACCACACCACCCTTCTGTAGCATGACCCTTATTTTTTCTCACCCTGTCAACACGCCTTTGGGTTAAGGCTGCGACCACTCTTGTATTTTAAGTTTTTATTTACCCTTAGTTCCTATTCCTATTCCTTTATCCCTGAGTCCCTCTCCTACTCCCCTTCCCAAACTGACCCCTCCTGCCCAACTCACTCTCAGCTTCACTCCCATCGTTACCAAAGTTGGTCCCAGAAAAATCATACGTAACCACTACTTTTGGATCACAATTTGTCCTTTAAATGTGTAGAGCTGGCACTGTTAATTAGTGCATCCAGACTGAACCTTCTTGCCTCCTGCTGGCCAAGGATGGCTCTGTTATCACACTCTAATTCTGCTCAGCTTATGCCCATACAAAGATTTTACAGGGTATTTGGGGACTTTATGTTGTATCTGGGGACAGGCACAGGAGTGCTTTATAGTACTGATGCTGAAGTCCTGGCCGATAAGCTAGACACAACAACCACCTTGCTGTGCAATTGTCTCATTTGTTTACAATCATCATTTAAGTTGGGAATGGGGTCATAAAGGTTAACCCTTTATGAGAATGTATAGACCATGGTGACCATGTGTTATCTCTAAATGTCAAGGGAATGTTTCCTTGGCTTTGTGCTGCCTTCAAACCCAACCGTGGGTGCAAGCTGAAACCATAAGAGAAGGTGACACCTGCTGAAATTCATGGAGGTGCCTGAGACAATGCTGCTGATACTGAACGCCTTTGACAAGCCCAGTGACACTTGGCAAACTTTGCTTGCCATGACTTAGAACCGTATGAGATGCTGAGGGTATCAACCCCTTCTTTGGGTTCCCACCAAGCTGGACCCATGGTCTGTTATCCCATGGATCACCAGCAGGGAAGGAAAGGATGGTGACTGGTAGATGCTGAAGATTGCATCCCCAAGTCAAGAGTTTGGGTGTGAAGGGAAGTCCCGTCGAACCCCTGATCTGTGCCTTAATTCGCTTGGGGGAATCCATCCCCGTTGTGTCCCAGCGATCCCACCGAGATGACGCTGCGTATGTTTACAATCTTTGGATTATTTTGGGTGTATTGACTCTGTGTAGCCATACTACAAGTGTTCTTCTGTGTTTCCATAAGTTTACTACCCAACCTATTTGTGATTTTAACTGCATTGCCCCAATTACCACTTATCAAGCACTGCCAACTATACTCTCTACTACATATCGCCCCTATCCCTATCCGTATGAATTTCTCCCTAATTGAACAGTAGAGTAAGGTCCAAGTCACTCAGCCAAAGAAGCCCTGATAACCACAGTCATGTAAGTCTTTGCATGCCCAGATATTAATTTTAGCCCGGCATTAATAAATTATTGGATTTTCTGTTGTTTCAAGCCAGAAAACTGTGCTACTGTTTCTCATGCTGTTATTTTGAAATAAATAGTTTGTTCCTAAAGCTGTTGGTCTGGTGTCTTTTACCATATCCCAAACCTATAACTCAGCAGGGCTGCCTCAAGCCCCCACAGCCTGGCTGGGGGGAGAATTCATGGCTCTGCTAATGAGCAGGGACTCGTTTAGCCACAATAACTCATTTGCTCATCTATCACGGTACCTCCAGCAGCCAGCCAACAGGTCTGCTAACTCTGGTTTCCATGCCAAAGCTTCCAAACAAGAATTGCACTTTATAATCTGAGCTGCATTTTTTTCTGAAGAAAAGCTAGATGCAGTAACTAGAGAACAAAACCACGATTTTATTTGACAAAATAGACACAGACACAGACACAGATTTCTAGGTTGGAAGAGACCTCAAGATCATCGAGTCCAACCTCCGACCTAACACTAAGTACTCCACTAAACCATATCGCTAAGCTCTACATCTAAACGTCTTTTAAAGACCTCCAGGGATGGTGACTCCACCACCTCCCTGGGCAGCCCGTTCCAATGCTTAATAACCCTTTCGGTAAAGAAGTACTTCCTAACATCCAACCTAAAACTCCCCTGTCGCAACTTTCGCCCATTCCCCCTCGTCCTGTCACCAGGCACGTGGGAGAACAGACTAACCCCCACCTCTCTACAGCCTCCTTTAAGGTAACTGTAGAGAGCGATAAGGTCGCCCCTGAGCCTCCTCTTCTCCAGGCTGAACAAGCCCAGCTCCCTCAGCCGCTCCTCGTAAGACTTGTTCTCCAGACCCCTCACCAGCTTGGTCGCCCTTCTCTGGACTCACTCGAGCACGTCCATGTCCTTCCTGTAGCGAGGGGCCCAAAACTGAACACAGTACTCAAGGTGCGGCCTCACCAGAGCCGAGTACAGGGGCACAATCACTTCCCTAGACCTGCTGGCCACACTGCTTCTTATACAGGCCAGGATGCTGTTGGCCTTCTTGGCCACCTGAGCACACTGCTGGCTCATATTCAGCCGACTATCAACCAATACTCCCAGGTCCTTCTCGGCCAGGCAGCTTTCCAGCCATAGCTCATTCTCTAGGGGAAAAAAAATAAAAAAAGAAAGAAAGAAAAAAAAAAACAGGACTCACTGCAAAGTGTCATTCAACAGCTCACGGGATGTTACAGTTTCATTAATTTCACCCCAAATCCTACACTTGTCACTTTGCTGAAGCAAAGCCACCCAAGGAAGAGCCCTATAGGAGCCACCAGCCCTTGCTGAGAGTAAGGAAAATAATAATAATTAATGCAGCTATTCCAAAACCATCTTCAAAGTACAAAAGTAGATAGATTTTTTCCTCTTTTCTAGCATGAAAAACAAACAGAAACCTTGCAGGTGGAAAAAGCAAAATGCGCTGAGCCCCTCAGCATGCCTTTGGGTGTGAAATTCCCCTGTAACTATATCCGTACAGATATAGGTTCCCCCAAACCCACTCCATCCAGCTCAGAAGGAGCAGGATGAGGCCAGTGGTGCTGTCTGTGTTGGTGTGGATGCTCTGTGTGACCAGACACATATATGTATATACACACGTGTATATGTGCCTACTGACTGCATTTTAAACCCTGTTACCAGTTGGACCCAGGGGCATGGAGTCGAATCTGTCATGATGTGTTTTCCTCTAACAACCCTCTTCCTTCCCTCTTCACCTCCAGTAAATTCAGTAAATTCCCATCTCCTCCAGTAAATGTCCTGAAATTCAGAGATCTGGAGACAAAGGGGGAGGAATTTGGGAGGAGGGGGAAGCTGCTCAAAAGATCCCCAGATATGCGCAGTCTGGATTTTGGCTCAGCACAAGGAACTGGGGCAGGGCAGTCGGGTGCAAGCATCCCTTCAACCCCCCACCCCACCCCACCCCACCCCAAATAATTATTGACAAAACAACAAAATATTGACACCTTTCTCTTTCAGAGATGCTCCAGTGATGCTGGGAGGAGGAACCGAGCTCTTGGGCTCTGCTGTCGCTTTTGTTTCAGGCACAGAGAGATTCTGGGCTGCCAAGCAAAGCTGCAGATGCTAATCCTGCCCTTCCAGCAAGGGGAAAACTGTGCCGTGCCCCAGCTCCTGCAGGATTTGGTCCAGGAGCTGCCCTTAGGATAACTCAGGGCAAGGGGACAGTGAGGCCTGGGGGTGGTTGCAGCCCGGCTGCCTGCACAGAGGCACAGGAAGGGGCTGGGACAAAGTGAGAAGCTGGGAAGAGAAATGTGCAGCCCTGGGCTCAAACCAGGACAAGACCCGAGCTGGAGCTTGCAGGTACCGCGGCTGCGCCGGCCTCTCCTCCTATATTTTTTTTCCCGGCTCTTTTCCCCTTTCTGTGATGCTCTGGGAGGATTTGGGGGAAGGATGTGTGTCACCAGATGGAGGGGCTGGCAGAGGAGCCGCCCGAATCCAGCTGGGTGGGAATATCACGCAGATCCTCACTACACAAGCCCAAAGCCCCAAAACATGATGTTGGGAGCAGGAGCAGGCCCACAAGTGACTTACTTTGGTCCAGGTTCAGCCAGACCCACCCTCTCCTGCACCCCAGGCTATCTCCAGCACCCAGCATCCATCCTTCTCACCCAAACGCTCCTCGTTTACCACCCGCACCCATGGGTGCAGCGTACCCACTGTATTGGGAGGCATCGTCCCCACTGTGTCACCAAATCTGGGGGTCCGGCCCCATTGATTAAAGACTTCAAGCCCAGGGCAGCATGAGACACCCCCCCCCCCCTTGGGGACACCCTGGTGTGTCATCCCCTGCTGCTCAAAGCCTTGGGGACTTCTCCCCATCCCAGGTGGCTGCTTTTGGGGATGGGGGATGGGGTTCATCCCCACCCCATTGGGGGGAACAGCAACCATGACTCCACCAGGCAGACCCTGGTTTCAATGGGACATGGGCAACTTTTATGGGGTTTTATAGCCCCAGACCGGTGCAGGAGAGGTGAGTGGCTCTGGTCTTACTGGGTGGCAAAACCAGGGTGATCCTAATGTTCAGAGACCCCCAAAACCCTACAGGGATGCACGTAGCTCTGAAAGCCTCCAAAAGGACCAAATCTCCTTGATTTTTCTTGGCTTTCTTTTTTCTTCCCCCTCCCCTGCCCCCCCCCCCCCCCCCACCCCCCCCACTCAGGGAAAGGTCTGGGTTATTCGCGTGCCTGCTGTTTCCCAAAATCTTCCCTCCCGTTTCCCCCCTTCCGAGCTCTCCTTCCCCTGCTGCGACTCCTCACCAACTTCTCCTCCCTCTCTTGGGGACAATCCCGATGGAGCAGGGGGATTTGGAAGACTCATCCCAATGGGATGAGACCGAGGAGAGCCGTTGGCACGGCATGGTGCTGAGGAGGACCGAGGTGGCCATTTGCCTGAGTGCCAAGATAGGAGAAGACCCGGAGGAGGAACCCAGGCCACAAAGACCAAGGCAAAACTGTGCCAGGAAGGTGCAGGATAACCCTGGTGAAATTCATCCCCAGAAAACTGGGATCGAGGCTGGGACATGCCCCAAGGAGAAAGTGTACGGGTGCAGCAAGTGTGGAAAAACCTTCAATTGGAAGAACAACCTGAGCCGGCACCTGAGGACGCACACCAGGGAGCATCCCTACAAGTGCTCCGAGTGCTGGAGGAGCTTCAGCAACCATTCGAACTTCATCTCCCACCAGAAGCTCCACCGGGGGGAGAAACCCTATGAGTGCTTGCACTGCAGGAAGTGCTTCAGCCAGAGCACCAGCCTCCTGGCCCACCACCGGATCCACACGGGGGAAAAACCCTATGTCTGCTTCAGCTGTGGGAAATGCTTCTCCCAGAGGCAAAACCTCACCATGCACCAGAGCATCCACACTGGGGAGAGACCCTACTCCTGCCAGGATTGCGGGAAAAGATTCCGGAGGAGCTCCGACCTCATCCGACATGAGAGCCTCCATACAGGTGAACGGCCCTACAAATGCCCCGACTGTGGGAAGGGTTTCACACGGAGCTCCAAGCTGATGGAACACCAACGGGCCCACACAGGGGAAGCCCCCTACGGGTGCTCAGTGTGTGGCAAGCACTACAAGGCCAACATCTCCTTGAGGTCCCATCTGAAGCTGCAGACGTGAGATGGGCTCGCTGAGTGGCTGGTGGGGCCATGTCCTATGGGGAGATGGAGAGGAGGAAGGTGCCATGGCCAGGGAGGGCCTGATGGGTGGATGGTGGCGAGCATAGGACCTGGAGGTAGTTGGGCTCGCTGCTGAGATCGTTCCCGAGTAGTGATTCTTTCCCTTTTGCACATTAGCATTAAAATATTTTGGATTTTCCACTGTCTGTGTGTCAAGTGCTGGTTGAAACAAAACACCTTAGCTGGTTTTGGAGATCCTGATTTCCCAAAACCTCTCAACCGCCACCATTTCTGCCTGAAATACACTCGGGCTTTTCTACTGCCACAATACCTTCTTCCATTTTCCTGTCGAAACTTCAAATCTGCATGTAAAACCCTCTTACAAATTATATCCCTACCCTTCCAGGCAGGGCTGCCTACATAAGAAAAATCCCCTCTGTGGTTGCCTCTCCCTCCAGGAATCAAAACCTCTCCTGAGGAGCTTCAGGTTCTTCCCACCTCCCATTTTTCCATCTTCCTTTTTCCTTTTTCCAGCTGGTTTGGAGGAGGATCCGTGCACAGCCATGGGCCCTATTCATGGGCTGCCTTCCCAGCTCATCTCCTGCCCATGGACCTCCCAATGCTCAGGGCTGATCCTGCCCTTCTCTCCTTGCTTTACTTAGGAGTAATTGCCCAACCCGAAGAAAAAGCATCACCCAAAGCTCTCGTCATGATGTTCTAGTGAAAAAAAAAAAAAAAAAAAAAAAAAAAGTGGAAAAGCTTTTTCTGATGGGAAAAGCTTCAGGGGAAGGCCAGATCCTGCTGCACACCGGGAAATCTTCAGAGGGGATGAATCCCAGGGCTTCCAAATGCAGGAAGGGCTTCGGTGCTGGTGTGCATGTTAGGAATGACCCCAGTGCCTCCATGCTGCTATTTAAACCTTTTAATTGGCCATAGGAAATGGCTTGGAGCAGCCGTTTGTCTGCCACGAGGATGTGAGGGCTAACAGAGCATGCTGATGACCTGCCAGGTCTCTGAGACCTTAATATCGAGGGTCCTGATGGGGAAATCAAGCATGGGGAAATTAATGGGGCTGTGAACCAGGTGCATTTCTGCACCCACGGAGACGGCAGCCGCACATTTTTGCTGTTTTCCGTGCTTTTTGCACGCTGCCCAGGCACCAGATTTTAGCAAATCCAGCCTTGCCTCATCAATGCTTGCTTTTTCCCTGATGCATCTTGCAGCGAGACCTCACAGCAGAAGACTTGGCCTCAAACCAAGCACGTGGGATTCACAAAGCACGGCTCCATCTGAGCCAAAAAAAAAAAATACCCAGAAACTCTCTCACAGATCAGTCAGCTGTGCTGAGCTCAGCTCCATGTTGTCCCCCATCAGCTGAGTATCTAGCAGCCCAAAAACACCTATCCACCCGGATTTCTCCCAAAAGAAATCAAGGTGAGAAGGTGCAAGTGTGCATAGCCAAGGGTGCTGGGCTCGCCCTTCATCTCACCCCTGTGTGCTCCCCCATCAAGTTGCTCCCCATGGAGCTGCTCTGTGCTGCCACATCTGCTGCCAACAACTCGGCGGTGGGTGGTGGGATGTCTCCTGACTCTTCTTCAGCGATGGCAGATGGTTTAGCAAATGGTTGAAATACTGCTTTTTTTCTCGATTGCTCACTAGTTTTCACTTGCTTTGAGCAAAGCCGAGGCTGGTGGTGGCATCTGGGAATCACCTGCTAAGCACAAACACCCACGCATAACCCTAGAGATGCTCTGTCGCAAAAAATAATAATAATAATAATAAATAAAAGCCCAAGTGGAGATTTAACGGGATTAAAAAACGGTTTTATTATTTTTAAAGATGTGTTTCAGTTGCTTCTGAACAGCCTAGCAGTCAGCAAACTGACTTTTGATGAGTAATTCCTTAAGAAAAGGAGGTGGAAAATCATGAGGTGTGCACACAGCAAACTCTTTTAGGGGAAATCAGAATTTCTGCCCAGGCTTTGTCCTGAAGATACCAGTCAGAGAGGGGGTTTTATATGCATAGACCAAAAATAAGGGCTTTTCCACCCACTTTGCATGGCTCTGACTAAACCCAGCTTGAAATAAATCACCATGAATATTCAACACACCGTGGGAGCACTGGGTCCTTGCCGCAGAGGGGCAGGAACCCAGGACAGAGTGGTGCAAGGATTTGGTGTTCAAACCTGTGTGATGGAACAAAGTTGGGTGAACCTGCCATGAACCAACGTGAAAGGTGAAAAAAAAAAAAAAAAAAGAATGGGAAAGAACACTTAAATAGGAGGAAAAAAATAAATCTTTAAAAGCTTTAATTCTTAGTAAGGTTAAAATGTGCTTTTCCTCGTCCTATCTGTTGACCCCTTCCCTAGCCAATGTTTTAGGGAATTCAGCTGTTCTTTATAAATATAGGAAGAAGAAAAGCAGCTGAAACTGCAGTCTGGGAAATCTGTATCCCTCAACCAAGGCAGGATTTTCTTACATCAACAACATCGCTGATGGAGCCCTCAGCTGCTTTTTTTGTGCTGATGTACAACCAAAGAGGAAGAGGCCAGGAGGTGGTGGCAGGTCTGGGTGCAATCCAGACCCCACAAATATTACCTGAAGAAGAGCGGGTTCCTTTCCTTATGAAGTACTAGTGGTTTAAGGTTGGACTTTTAGGTCCTCACCAGCTCCAGATGGGCTGACCCCATTCTTGCACAACGCTTTCTCCTCCACATGCAGTTTCTGGTGGGACACCTTTGCTTTGTAGGTCTTCCCACACACTGAGCACTTATAGGGAGCTTCTCCCATGTGGCTCCTCTGGTGGGTGATGCACTTGGAGCCCTTCCCATAGTCGGGACATTTATAGGGTCTCTCCCCGCTGAGGGTCCGCTGGTGCCGCACGAGGTCGGAGCTACTACGGAAGCTCTTCCTGCAGTCCAGGCAGCTGTAGGGTCTCTCCCCAGTGTGGATTCACCAACAAATAATAAGGCCGGTGCTCTGGGTGAATCTCTTCCCACAGTCCAAGCAGAGATAAGGTTTCTCACACATAAGCAGCCAGCTGTGCTGGACAAGCACAGGGCTCTGGTTGAAGTTTTTCCTGCAGCTGAAGCACAAGTGTGGCCGCTCCGACCAGTGGATCCGCTAGTGGGACATGAGGTTGGAGCTGTCATTGAAGCTATTCTCACACTCGGGACACTTGTAGGGCCGCTCACCTGTGTGCAGGTGCTGGCGTTGGATCAGGTTGTTCCTCCAGTGGAAGGTTTTCCTGCAGTTGGCATTCTCGCACGTCCGCCCTTCAGCACGGACATTTGTAAGGACATTGGTCTTCTTGGGATCCTCCAAAGTGTCTCCAGGAGCATCCAGCTCCTCCTGCCCTCGCCCAGGGCATGGCTCCACTTCTGCCTGCTCTTTTAGGGCCTCATCCTGCTTGGGATCCTGGCACACAGCCCCTTCCTCTGTCCTCACGCTGGGGCCATTTGCTTCTGCCTGCTGGGAGTCAACTGGTTGGGGTTTCTCCTCTTTGTGGCCACCAGCACCTGTTGGTGGAGAACAGGGATGAGATGGGAGTTGGCCCACAGAAAATCAAGGGTCTCCACATCCCATTGACCTTCCCGTCCCATTGGCCTTCCTACCCCATTGGCCTTCCTACCCCGTGCACCTTCTGATCCTATTGACCTTCCCCATCCCATTGACCTTCCCCACCCCACTGACCTCCTCCCACACTGAACTTCCCCCTCCATTGACCTTCCCATCCCATTGACGTTCTCATCCCATTGGCCTTCTTATCCCATGCACCTTCCAACCCCATGCACCTTCCTATCCCACTGACCTTCCCTCCCATATTGATCTGCCCATCCCATGCACCTTCCCATCCCATTGATCTTCCTACAGCTTTGACTTTCCCATCCCATGAACAGCTTTCACCCAATTCAACCCACAGAGGTTTGTCAAGGACAGACCTTGAGAGATCCTCAAGGGATGGGGAACGGAGCAAAGCTCCAGATGCCTCATGGGTACATGTAGGACCTTAGGAAAGCAGCATGGGAACCATTTTCTGTGCGTGGCTTCATTCTCCCTCTTCCCACAATTCGTGACCAGGATGCAGGAAAGGCTTATCCAGGGAAGGGAGAAATTTGGAGGAGAAAACACCGATTTTGAATAAAGGACAGTTACCTAGTGAGGCCGTGGTCTCAGAGCTGTTCTGCTGGGTGTCCTGCAATGGAAATTTCAGCTTCTCAGCCTCTTCCCCACTACGGACTCACTGATGCACGATGCAGCAGGAACTCATGCTGAAACCCTTCCTGCACTCAGGGCACTTGTAGGGCCATTACCCCATGTGCAGGTGCTGGTTTCAGGTCCAGTTTCTCCTCCAGCTGAATGAGGGCCCACAGTCAGCACATCCATAAACCTTTTTCTGGGAGAAAACTGGTGGCTGGGGTTCAGTTTCCCTAATGCTGCCTGGGTTTCCCCCTTGGCTGATGCTTTCTCCCTATCCCTTCCCCTTTTCCCTGCTCTGGTTCTCCGAGGCTCCACCATGCCCCAGCTCCTCTCCATCACCCCATGTCACCCCCATGCCTTGTCCCACCTTCTCCTGGACCTTCTCAGGATTTCTCTTTTCCTTCTTGCTCATCCTCCCCATACCTTCAGGGACCCCACAGCCATGATGTGCATGCAACCCTGCTAAAACCCCAAAGGAAGGTTTGGCCATGCAGCCCCATGCATCCAAGGTGCAGGATGAAGCAAGTGACGGAGGAGCTGCAACTTCAAACAAAACCCTTACAGGGGGAAAAGATGGGAAGGGGCTCAAAGACCTTGCTGGATCACCCCCCCACAAACACAAATTTATTGCTTAGGCCATATCTTTTCCCCCAGCACCCCCCAGCCAAAATTAGACAGGGTGCTTCTAGGAAGTTACACTTCAGGGGGATTTGGTTCAGTTTCTTAGGAAAACAGGGAAGAAATCAGTGTGGGTTTGCATGAAATTGCCCACCCCAAGCCCTGAGCTGCTTCCCCAAGCAATTCCCCAACCCCAGAGGCTGCATCTCCTCCCCTCTGCACCCCCAAAAATGGTCAGAGCGGTCCAGCTCCATCCCCATGCAGAACCTGTGCTGCCCACGTTTCACAAGGAAACTCATCAGGATTTTATTAAGTGAAAAAAAATAAAATCTAAACATAAAACAATGATAGTGAAAAGAAGAACATTCAACCCTTTGCTTGGTACCAAGAGGGTACAAAAATGGCATCCCCCTCCCTCCATGGAGCAAGAAAATCCCCCCCACTGCCTGAGATTTCAACAATTCCTCTATCACTGAATGCTTGAACGCTGCTCATGAGCATTAAGCCCAGCCTGAAAATGAGGGGGGGGGGAGGAGAATCTGACTTGCAATCTGCTTTTTTTTTTTTTTTGGCCCAGAAATGCCCAACAAGGTCGGCTTGATCAGACAATGAATGTGATCCTTCTGCTGCAGCTGTCTCACCGGGCGTCCCTGCCTCCTCTGTCTCACGTGGGAGGACCAGTGTGACTGCCAGCAACCCTGGGGAATAGCATCACTGTTGCTAGGAGGACAGCTTTGATAAAGATTTCCAGCGTGCTGATCTCCCTGCAGGTCTCCCAGCCCTGCAAAGGCTTCGGGAGCCACACAGACCTGCTGCAAACAAGAGGAGACGCAGCAGGGAGGATGCTTTCCGAGGGGGACTCCCTGAGCTTTGCCTTTGGCCCCGTTTCTCTGCTTCTGGGAGGCTTGGGGAAGAAGAACCCTGTCCCAAATGGTGCTGGAGCATCCCCCAAAGCTTGTCCTTATAGCAAATTCTCCTTGCAGAGCACAACCTGCTCCTCTTGCATCCTAATGCATGTGCATCCTCATGTGGGACATCAGGGAGATCTTGGTCCTGTAGCAATTCCCACACTTGGAGCACCTGTAGGGAGTTTCTCCCGTGTGGGTCCTCTCGTGCTTCAGGCATTTGGTGCTCATGGTGAAGCCCTTCCCACACTCATGGCACCTGTAGGGTCTCTCCCCGGTGTGGATCCGATAGTGAACGATAAGGTGTGAGGTGTTGGTGAAGCTCAGCCCACACTCAGGGCATTTGTGGGGTCTCTCACCGGTGTGGAGCTTCTTGTGCTGGTTGAGGTTGGAGCGGCGACTGAAGCACTTCCCACAGTCAGAGCAGAGATAGAATTTCTCAGGTTTGTGCACCAAGCTCTGCTTTTGGAGCTTGGTGCTGTCACCGAGTTTTATCCCGCTGTCAGGACACTTGCAGCACTTCTCCAGCTGGTGGGAAGCAAGGTCGGAGCTGTCATCAAAGCTTTTCCCACACTCAGGACACTTATGGGGCTGCTCCACCACGTGCAGCTGCTGGTGTTGGCTCAGGCTGTTGCTACAGTCAAAGGTTTTCCTGCAGTTGGTACACTCGTACGTCCGCCCTTCAACACGGATACTTGGATGGACGCCTGACTCCTTGGGATCCTCCAAAGTGCCTTCAGGAGCATCCAGCTCCTCCTGCCCTTGCCCAGGGCATGGCTCCACTTCTGCCTGCTCTTTTAGGGCCTCATCCTGCTTGGGATCCTGGCACACAGCCCCTTCCTCCGTCCTCACGCTGGGGCCATTTGCTTCTGCCTGCTGGGAGTCAACTGGTTGGGGTTTCTCCTCTTTGTGGCCACCAGCACCTGTTGGTGGAGAACAGGGACGAGATGGGAGTTGGCCCACAGAAAATCAAGAGTCTCCACATACCATTGACCTTCACATTCCATTAACCTTCCCATCCCATTGAACTTACCCACCCCATTGACCTTCCCATCCCATTGACCTTCCCCCTCCATTGACCTTCCCATCCCACTGACCTTCCCATCCCATTCACCTTCCATCCCACTGACCTTCCCATCCCATTGACTTTCCCATCCCATTGACCTTACCATCACATTCACCTTCCCACCCCATGCACCTACCCATGCCATTGATCTTCTCATCCCATGGAAATTCCCACCCCATTCACCTTCCCACCTCATGCACAGCCCCAGCTCAACCCACAGAGGTTCTCAAGGATAGACCCACTATGGGGAATGGAGCTTTGCTCATGGGTACGTGCGGGACCTTAGGATAACAGTATGGGAGCCATTTTCTGTGCGTGGCTTCATTCTCCCTCTTCCCACAATTCATGACCAGGATGCAGGAAAGGCTTATCCAGGGAAGGGAGAAATTTGGAGGAGAAAACACCGATTTTGAGTAAAGGGTGGTTACCTGGTGAGGCCATGGTCTCAGAGCTGCTCTGCTGGGTGTCCTGCAATGGAGAATCCTGATGGTCAACCTTCTCCACAAGATGGACCTTTTTATGCGCGTTACAGCGGAAGTTCTGGGTGAAACCCTTCCCACACACGGGGCACTTGTAGGGTTTCTCACCCGTGTGCACCGTCTTGTGGCGGACGAGGTCGGAGCTCTTGCGGAAGCTCTTCCCGCAGTCCCGGCACTCGTAGGGCCTCTCGCCCGTGTGGACACGGCGGTGCATGATGAGGTATTGGTGGCGGGCGAAGCGCTTCCCGCAGTCGGGGCACACATAGGGCTTCTCTTCAGTGTGCACGGACTGGTGGGCAATGAGGTGGGAGCTCTGGATGAATTTCTTCCCACAGCTCAGGCACTTGTAGGGCTTCTCTCCCCGGTGGAGCATCTCGTGGATGAGCAGCGGGGAGCTGTCGTTGAAGCCCTTCCCACACTCGGAGCACTTGTAGGGCCGCTCGCCTGTGTGCAGGCGCTGGTGACGGACCAAGTTATGCCTCCAGTTGAACGTCGTCCCGCACTCGTTGCATTTATATGCTCCCTTCCTGCGTTTGGCTTTCACCCGTGGCTTTCTTTCGCCACCCGTGCTTCCCTGCTCACCTTCTTGCAACCCCTGCCTGGCTTCGTGTCCTTCCCAGCTTTCTGAGCCTTCGCCGTGCCCCAGCTCCTCCGCATCATCTTCTATCACCACGATGTCTTCCCCCACCTGCACGTGCACTGTGTGCCTCGCCTTCCCATTTTCCTTCTTGTTCATCCTCCCCATCCCTGCGGCAACAGAGAGAAGATCTTGACGCAGCCGTGCCCGCTCCCGCGGCACACATCCTTCCAGGTGCTCGCCGAATCCCTCCCCAAGCCTGCCGCGCCACAGCTTCCCCCACCCCATCCCCTCCGTCCTCACCCCTCCACCCCCTTATTTTTTATTTTTTTTAAAGGGGGGGGGGCTCAACCCACCTGCAAGGTGTGCTTCGCTCTGCACCCGCCCCGACACGCGGTTCATGATGCAAACGCGTGGCGGAGGGGGGATGCGTGAAACCAACCCGCTCGCAATGGGATGGGGGGTCGGGGAGTCCTGGAGGACCCCAATCCTGTTCCACCACCCCCCTGCTTTACACCCCCAGACCCCCTCCCCCCAGCTCTCCACCCTCCCCCGCTGCAGCCTCCGCTCGCCCTTGTCCCAACCCCTTCCTGTGTCTCTGCACACCCAACCGGGCTGCAACTGGCCCCGAGCAGTGCTGCAGAGGGGGCTGCGGTCATGAGGGGGCTGCGGGGGGGCCGGGCATCCTCCCTGCTTTGCTTTATCCCATGCACAAAGCCAGGCGGGAGAGCAGCTCCAGGGGGGAGAATCCTTCGGTGTGCAGCCCCCATCGGGGCTTCCTGAAAATTTTGGTAAAGAAATGAATTTAAGGTACAGCTTGCATCTCACGCAGGGTTTGCATTGGTGTCTGCAAATTGAATTTGCTGTTCAGGCTGGATTTCGTGATATTTTGCTTTTAAAAGAGGCTCACAAGGGATGTCAGGGCAAGGGGGGGGTGATACCAAATTCCATGAAACCAAAAGCAAAATAACAGGAGGCCTCAATTGGAGAAGCCAAAATGTGGTTGGGCTTGTGGAAATTAAACCTTAAGTTCAGTTTATTGGGATGAAACAGGAGAAGAAATCCCCCTGGGTTTGCAGGTGAGGAAATGCTGGTACTGACAGAGATTTGCTCTCATGGAGATGTTCTTTAGGATAGCCAGAGCATGGGGTAAGGCTGGTTTCGAGTTGGGAATTATTTTGGCATCGTGGTTTCTAAAGCTGTTTGACTTGTTCTTGGATGTTTTACCCAGAGACGGGCTTGGGTTGCACACCAGCATGGGGTGCACGGGTGGGATAAAGCAATTCCTTGACCCACAGGCTGCATCTCCTCCCCTTCCCTGGAGGGGCCAGAGTGGGTAACTCGCAAGGAAACTCATCAGGATTTTATTAAATATAAGAATACATAAGGCAGTCAAGGCAAAAATAAGAGAAAGAGGAAAAAAAAAAAAGAGGAAAAAGACAAAGAAATAATGTTCCCCTCTTTGCTCACTACAGAAGGTACAAAACCTGACTTCTGCCGGGGAGCAAGAAGAAAATCCCCCAAATGCTTGAGATTTCACAAATTAACAGCACCCATGAGGTTTAACCTCAGCCTGAAGCCAAGACGAGGAGAACATCACTGAAATCAGTCTTTCTGGCCCCAAAATGCCCAACGAGGTCACTAAGATGGGACTTGTGTTGGCTCCTCATCCTCGTCCTCATCCTCATCCTCGTCCTCATCCTTATCCTCTGCCATTTCATGTTCTACCTAGTCTTTGGGATTTCCCTTTCCCTTCTTGCTCGTCCTCCCCATAGCTGTGGGGATGAGAACCCTGCCTGCAGCCGTGCCCGCTAAAAAGTTGGATTTGATGATCTTAGAGGTTTTTTCCGACCTAAAATTCTGTGATTCTGTGGAAATCCCATAGGAGGGCTTGGCCATCCAGCTCCACATGGAGAAGGTGTGGGGTGGAGGGGCTGCCCCACACCTGGACCTGAAGCCCTGCTCCACCACCTGGTGTTGCTCATGCATGGGCTCTCCCCCCCCCCCCCCCCCCAAATAAAATAAAAAAAAAAAACTCCTGGGGCTCAGCCCCACATTTGCTGCTTGATTTGGGACATCAGCATCCACTGAAAAAAGGGAGAAAGGGGGGAAAGGGGGGAAAAAGGAGGAAAATGGGGGGGCAAGGGAGAAAAATAGGGGGGAAGGGGAGGAAAGGAGGAAAAGGAAGGGAGAGAGGAGGGGAAATGGTGAATAGGATGGGAAAAGGGAAGGAAAAGAAGGAAAAGGAGGGGAAGGGGGAAAGGGAAGGGAAAGGGAAGGGAAAGGGAAGGAAAGAGGGGTGAAAGGGGGGAGAAGAGAGGAAAAGGGAAGGAAAAGGGGGGAACAAGGAGGGGAAAAGGAGGAAAATTGGGGGGAAATTGGGTAAAAAAGGAGGGGAAAGTGAGGGAAAAGGGGTAAAAGGGGAAAAGGAGGGGAAGGGGAGAAAGAGGAAAAAATGTAAAAGGAGGGGAAAAGCAGAAGAAAGGGGGGAAAAGGTAGGGAAAAGGGCAAAAAAATACAGAGGGAAAGGGGGGAAAGGGGAAAAGGAGAGAAAAAGAGGGAAAGGGAAGGTAAGGGTGGAAAAGGGAAGGAAAAGGAGGGGAAAAGGGAGGAAAGGGAGAAAAAGAGGGGAAAAGGAGGGGAAAAGGGTGGGAAAAGAGGGAAAAAGGAAAAAACGGAGGGAAAAGGGGGCAAAGGAAGGGACAAGGGGGGCGGAAGAAGGAAAAAGGGGGCAAAGGAGGGGAAAAAGGGGTAAAAGGGTGCAAAATGGGTTTGGGGTGGAGGGGGGCAGCCCCTCTGCTTGTCCCCAGGGATGGGGGCTCCCCCCAGTCTCCACCACCCCCTCACCGGTCCCCGTCGTCCGCCGCCGCTCGCCCTTGTCCCAGCCCCTTCCTGTGCCCCCGCAGCAGCAACCGGGCTGCAACCGGCCCCGAGCAGCACTGCGGGCACGGGGGGGAGGGTAGAGAGGGGGCCAGGCATCCTCCCCGCTTTGCTTTATCCCACGCACAAAGATTCCTGGGGAGCATCCCTTGGGTGAGCATCCCAACAGAGCTTTCTCGCTTTTGGGTTAAGAAAGGGGGAAAACCGACCTCCGCGGCGCTTTTTTTTTTTTTTTTTTCTTTTTTTTTTTTTGGGGGGGGGTGGGGGGAAGTGGGATCTTTGTAACGGAGGGATGCTCCAAATTTCTTGCATGGAGCTGAACGTGGAATAAACAGAACTGCCATAATCAAACAGCTCGGGAGACGTGTTTGGGATTTAAGGGGATCCTCCAGCAAGTTTTGTCTCCAGCATTTAGAGTTCAGAATTGGGAAGGGGTTGGATCGAGGTGGTCACTGGGGAGAAGGGAAAGACCCCCTAGACCCCATCCTCTCTCATTTAATGACATTGTGCAAACACCATCGGGCAATAGCTGAGCCATCCCCACGTTATCAGCACTCACAAACCAAACCCACATCAGCACGGGGCCGCCAGGAGAAAAATTCTGCAGCAAAACACGTGAAAGTGAATATTTGGGTCGAAACAGAGTGATGTTTTTTGCGCTGAGTGGAAAGAGGAGGACGCGATGTTGGAGGGAAGTGAGAGTGTCAAGCAGGACTTGGAGTAAAGCTGAGAAGTGAACAGTACATGAATCTGAAAGGCTGGATGGAAAATTATTTTCAGCATTATTTTATAGAGAAAATAAAATACAGAGTGCTTCTGTTTACTAGGCAGCGTTTCCTCCGTACACCCATTCTTCTCTGCATGGACCTTACGGAGATGCTGGGAGGGTCTTGGGTGTGATGGTCCCATGGGCAACGCAAGACCCTTGCCTCCCACCAAAGGCACCTAGGGCAATCTCCTACATGGCCACATCCGTACTTAAGACCCAAAAACCCTCATTCTACCCCAAGAAACACCTTCAAGGGGCATCAGTGTCCCCCAGACATCTCCAGATTGCCCTCCTGAGGTCACCAGCCCCACAGGAGACCAAGGGGGGGGCACCACATCCCCAAAATTCCTCCCCCTTGGCGGTAGGACACCGTGACAGGTTGCCCAAGGAAGCCAATGGGTGGCCTCAACACTGGAAGAGCTCAAGGTTGGACGGGGCATTGAGCACAGAATCACACAAGGGTTGGGGTTGGAAGGCACCTCCACCTGCTCCCAGCTCAACCAGCATCAGGATGTCCACGTCCAGGTGGTCTGGAGCATCTCCAAGGTGGGAGACACACCCGGAGCAACCTCATCATGTGAAAGGTGTGATCTTTAAGGGTCCTCCCAACCTACCCCATTCCATGACCCCACGATCCGTGGCACATCGCCCCCCGCGCACACCCCCTGTTCCTCGCCACAGTACAGCACTCGTACAGCCGCTCTCCCTTGTGGATGCGGAGGGGGGTGACCAGGTTGGAGAAGTCGCCGAAGGTCCTCCCGCAATCCAGGCGCTTGTAGGGTCGTTCCCCGGTGTGGCTCCGCTGGTGTCACCTCAGGCTGTTTCTCCAGCAGAAGGTCTTGCCGCACTCGGAGCATCGATGTGGCTTCTGCTTGGCTTCTTCTGCTTGGCTGGTGGCTTTGCGGGTATCCTCTGCACCGGCCTCCTGCCTCACCAGACTCCACTCTGGGGTATCAGTCTCCAAGTCCTCCTCCAGCGCTTGGTTGTGCTCTGCTTGGGTGCTCTGAGTGCCTGTTGGGAGAAACAAAGCCATCACCCTGACTTGTGTGAGCAGAGCAGGATGGAGGATTGGACCTCCACGAGCAAAGGATTGAATCTGCATGAGCAAAGAATTGGGCCTCCATGGGCAAAGGATTGGACCTCCAGAAGAAAAGCACTGGACCTCCACGGGCAAAGGGCTGGACCTCCACAAATAAAGGATTGGGCCTCCACAAGCAAAGGATTGGGCCTCCACGGGCAAAGGATTGGGACCCCACAAGCAAAAGATTGGACCTCCACGACCAAAAGATTGGGTGACCAATCCACACCATGGTATCACCCATTCCCACAGTGTCACCCTCCCCTTGGTGTCACCCTCCCCATGGTGTCACCCTCCCCTTGGTGTCACCCAACCCATGGTGTCATTCTCCTTTGGTGTCACCCACCCCTTGGTGTCACCCATACGCATGGTGTCACCCAACCCATGATGTCACCTATCCCCTTGGTATCATCCAATCCATGGTGTCACCCAACCCATGGTGTCACCCAACCTATGGTGACGCTCTCCCTTGGTGTCCCCCACTTGATGTCCCCCCCCCCATGGTGTCACCCATCACCAAGCCTGCCTGGGCAGCTCCCAGACTCCCCCCGGATTGGGGGGGGAGGAGCCCCCCCATTAACTAGGGGACGCTGCCCAGACCCCCCCCAGTTACCAACAGGGAACTACCAAGTGCCCCCCAAATTCGAGCAGCAGCTACCCTGGACCCCCCCATTATTTCCAAATCTTGCCCAGACCCCCCCAAATAAAAACAGGGCACTGCCCAGACCACCCATTACCTATGGGGACCTATTTGGGACCCCCCCATTAACTATGGGGCACTGCCCAGCCCCCCCATTACCTATGGGGAGTTATTTGGTACCCCCCCCCATTAATTATGGGGCACTGCCCAGCCCCCTCATTACCTATGGGGTCCATCGGCGCCCCCCATTACCCTCATTGCCCCCCCGACTCCCCCCACCCGGTACCTGCGGGGAGCCCCGAGCCGCAGGCCCGCCCCCCCCCCCCCCGCGCCTCCCGGTTGGGCTCTCCCGGCCCCTTCCCGCGGCCGTGCAGGCGCGGCCGGTCTGCACCAAGGCGGCGGGGCCGGGGGGGGGCCGGAGCTCCGCGCCCCCAGCGGGGGAGAGAAATGGAATAAGGAAATTAAATTATTAAATTAAATTATTGGTTCTTTCTTTAAATTTAATTTTAGAAACATAGAAAAAAATAAAAAGAAGAAAATTCAGAAATAATAAAAGTAATCAAAAAATAACTCCCCCAAATATTAAAAGATGAAAAATATAAATGGAAAAAAACGAAGATAAAAATAAAAATAAAAAGCAAAAAAAATGAAAAACCGAAAACAAAATGTAAAAATATAATAAAAATAAAAATTAAAAAAAAGTAAATGAAAACAAAATGTAAAAATAAAATGAAACAAAATAAAATAAATAAAATAATAAAAATAAAATAAAAATGAAAATTAAATCCCCCAAATTAAAAAAATAATAAAAAATGAACCCCCCAAAATTAAAGAAATAACAAATTTAAAAGGCAAAGAGAAAAACCACAAAAAATAAAAACAAATTACTTAAAAATAATAATAAAGAAATTACCAAATAAAAAATTTAAAAGTGTGTAAAAAAAAATCAAATGCAAATTAAACAAATGAACAGAAACCCCCCGAAAATAAAGAAATAAGGAAATTAACCAAAATTAAAATTAAAACCCAAAGACTGACCCTCCGGCCCCAGGGTCCCAATTTTGGCACTTTCTGGTTGACCAAAACCCTGGGTTTTGAGGCAATTCTGCCCCAAATGGAAACAGAGCTGCGGGGGGGGGGGGGGTGAGGAAGGGAAGAAACGCCCCAAAAGCGGGTGAATTATCCCCAAATTTTTGTTTCCCTCCGAGGGATGAAATCGCTTCTCCTCTCCCACTCTTTGGGGTGAAAACAGCCCTTTTTCTGAGCGCTCAAAAATCCCCCGAATCCGGCCAAAATGGGAATCTGGGGGGGGGGGGGGGGGTGTCCCGAATTCCCCCCAGCAGGATGAGTGCTGAGCGCGGGGTGCCCCAGGATGGGAGCTGAGCACCCTGCACAGCACCCAGCAGGATGGGTGCCCAACAGCACCGGCCCCCCCCGCGGCTGCACCCGGCCGCATCCTGCACCCACGGCCAGGACTGGGGGGAAGGTGGGTGCCCCCCCCCCCCCCCCCCCCCCCCCCAGGTGTGGGGCAACCCCCCAAGCGTGGGGCCAGCAGGGTTCAGCTGCCCGGCTGCGTCATCCCGTGGGCAGGATGCGGCCACCCCCCCACCCCCGGATTAGTGGGGATGAGCGCGTGTGTCAGGGACAGTGGGGGGGGGGGGGGGGGATGTGTGGGGATTGGGAGCTGGGCACATGCGCAAGGAGCTGGGTGGGTGTGCTAGGCCCTGAGTACATGTGCAAGGGGCTGGGTGAGTGTGCGAGGCCCTGCGTACGTGTGCAAAGAGCTGGGTGGGTGTGCAAGGAGCTGGGTGAGCACGCAAGGTGCTGAGTATGTGTGCAAGGGGCTGGGTGAGTGTGCTAGGCCCTGAGTACGTGTGCAAGGGGCTGGGTCAGTGTGCAAGGCCCTGCATATGAGTGCAAGGAGCTGGGTGAGATTGCAAGGCGCCGAGTACTTGTGCAAGGGGCTGGGTGAGTATGCGAGGAGCTGGGTGAGTGTGCAAGGCCCTGAGTATGTGTGCAAGGGGCTGGGTGAGTGTGCAAGGAGGTGGGTATGTGTGCAAGGAGCTGAGCATGTGTGCAAGGAGCAGGGCATGTGTGCAAGGTGCTGAGTACATGTGCAAGGAGCTGGGCAGGTGTGCAAGGCGCTGAGAGCGTGTGCAGGGAATCATGGGCCAAGGACTTGTGCAAGGAGGCGGGGTGCGTGCACCTCAGCGCGTGTGCAAGGAACGCGTGACACACGCCCGCACCCGCGTGACCCCGCGCACACATGGCCGTGACACACGCATGTGACCGCACACAGCCCCGCGGTGCCACAGCCCCACGGGCACACCCAGCGCCCCCCACGCACACCCCCAACCCCAACCCCCCCCCCGCCTCCTCGGACGCCCCCAAATGCAGCCCCCAACCCCACGCAGCCCCCCCAACCCCCCCCCACGCAACCCCACGGACACGCAGCCCCCCCCCCCAGCCCCCCAGCCCCACGCAGCCCCCCCAAAACGCCCCCCGACCCCCCCCCGCTCCGCCTCCGGCCGCTGCTGCGGCTCCCGGGGGGTGGCTTGGGGGGGCGGGGGGGGGTCCGGTGTCCTCCCCCCTGCCTCGTCCCCCCCGGCCCCGCCCCCCCGCAGGCTCCGCCCCCCGCCCGCCCCCGCCCACCTGGGCCCCCCCGGGCACCGCCCCCGCGCCGCCGGGAGCCGCGGCAGCCCCGCTCCTGCCCCGGCCTCCGGGGGGGCTCCTCCGGCCCCCCGTGACCCCCCCCCCCCCACCCTCGAGCCAAGCTCCCGGACCCCCCCCCCCGCGATTGCGGACCGCCCCCACCCAGAAAATCTCCGGACCCTCCCCAAATTGCCGCTCCCCTCCCCTAAATCCCCCCCCCCCCCAAATTCGCATCCCCCTCCCCAAATTTGCACCCCTCCAATTTCAGGCGCCCCCCCCCCAAATTCCCAAACCCCCCAAATTTCCGCCCCCCACCCAAATATCCCCCCCCCCAAATTCCGACCCCCCAAATTCCCCCTCCCCAAATTCCCCCCCTCTCCAAATCCCCCTCCCCAATTCCCCCCCCAAATTTTCGCCACCCCCTCCTCAAATCTCTCGACCCCCCCAAAAACCTCCCGCCCCCCCCCCAAATTTCCGTGCCTCCCCCCCCCCCCATACCTTGCACAGTCTCCGCTCCGGCTCCGCCAGCCCGGACGACCCAGGTAAGGCCATGGGAGGGGGTAAAAAAGGGGGGGGGCGGGGGGGGGGCACGGGGGGGCTCCCTGCATTACACACACCCCAATTCCCCCCCCCTCAAAAAAAACCCTTTGTAAGCGAAGCCCCCCAGGCTGGGATCCCCCCCTCCCCCCCCTTCCTGGAGCCTTGCACCCCATTGTGTGCTGCCCCCCCTCCAATCCAGCTTGGAACCCCCCCCCATCCTGTGTCCCCCCCCAAACCGGGACACCCCCCCCCCAATAAACTCTCCCCTATTCTGCGGCCTCTGACCCCCCTCCAGGCCTGGGACCCCCTCCCTGTATCCAAGCCCCCCACCCCGTATATCCAGGACCCCCCCCATTTTCAGGACCCCCTCCCTTTATTCAGCCCCCCCCATCCAACCCCCCCCACATCCAGGGACACCCCCCCCATTTTTAAAGAGCCCCCCTTTTTCAGGGACACCCCCCCCGACATCCAGGGACCCCCCCCTTGTTTTCAGGGACCCTCCCCCTTTATTTCAGAGACCCCCCCTATTTCCAGAGCCCCCTCCCTTTTCCAGACCCCCCCATTTTCAGAACCCCCTCCCCTTTTTCGAAGACCCCCCCCCTTCTATTTTCAGCCCCCCCCCCATATTCAGCCCCCCCATCCAGGACCCCCACCATATTCATAGACCTCCCCCCCAATTTTAGCCCCCCCCTATCCCAGGACCCCCCCCACCCTGGGGGGGGGGGGGGTACAATAAAGGGGGGGTGACCGAGGGTCTGGGGGGGGGGCCCTGCAGGGCCTGAGCTCAGCAGTATCCAAGCAACTGGCTTAGTTAGCGTCAGCCCTCATTAGTGCCCGGCTTAATTACCCCAGGGCCTAGCGGTGCTGCTGGGGGGGAGACAGGACGCTCAGGGGAAGCCCCCCCCCCCCCGCCCCCAGGCATCACACCCCCAGCTTCAGGGCAGGCTCCTTTGTGCAGGCCAGGCGTGCAAAGCGGGCGTGCAAGCGGGGCGGTTGCCCGGGTGGGGCTTGCACCGCGCTGCACGCAGGGAGGAGCCGGTGCGGGTGCAGCTTGCACAGGCGCGTGCACGTGGAGGCGGGGTATGGCCTGTGTGTGCAAGCAGGGTGTGGTGTGCAGGGTGCATGTGCAAGCGGGGTGTGGTGTGCACTGTGTGTGTGCAAACAGGGTGTGGTGTGCACCTTGCGTGTGCAAGTGGGGTGTAGCTTGCACTGACCATGCATTAATGGGGTGCAGCTTGCACTGGGTATGTGCACACAGGGTGCAGCTTGCACTTTCCATGTGCAAGAGGGGTGCAGCTTGCACAGTGCATGTGTAAGAGGGGTGCAGCTTGCACTATGCATGTGCAAGTGGGGTACAGCTTGCACAGTGCATGTGCATGTGGGGTGCAGCTTGCACCATGCATGTACAAAGGGGGTGCAGTTGGCACTTTGCATGTGCAAGCAGGGTGCACCTCGCACTTTGCATGT
Organism: Cygnus olor; assembly: GCF_009769625.2. Taxonomy (NCBI): domain Eukaryota; kingdom Metazoa; phylum Chordata; class Aves; order Anseriformes; family Anatidae; genus Cygnus; species Cygnus olor. The sequence goes on from NC_054090.1 coordinate 47,412, forward strand.
GCAAGCAGGGTGCACCTTGCACTTTGCATGTACAAAGGGGGTGCACCTTGCACTCTGCACGTGCAAGTGGGGTGCGGCTTGCACTTTGCATACATAAGCAGGGTGCAGTTTGCACTTTGCACGTGCACACGGGGTGCAGCTTGCACCTCCCACGTACAAAGAGGCTGCAGCTTGCACCATGCACAGGCAGGCTGCAGTTTGCACTTTGCACATGCACCTCTAGGATTTGTGGGGTGCACCAGCAGCCCTTGGGGACCTATAGGGCCGCGTGTATGGGTACCTATAGGTCGGGGAGAGCCTGCATGTGCCGTATGCGCTCCATAGGGGATGCTGCGTGTGGCTGCAGCCCTTATAGAGCCCCAGGGCATGCTCTATAGGGGCTCGGCGCGTGCGTGCCCCGGGGCAGCGCTCTATAGGGGACGCTGTGCTTGTGCGTGCGCACGTGCGCAGCAGGGCATGCTCCATAGGGGACGATCTGTTTTGTCTGTGGGCACGTGCGGCATGGTGTGCCCTATAGGGGATGCTCTCTGCGTAGGGGACGCAGGGCACGTGGGGCGTGCTCTGTTGTAGGGTGTATAACCTGTAGGGGACACGGGGCATGTAGGGTGTGATTTGTAGTTGAGGTACTTTATATAGGGGATACAAAGGCTTATGGGGAGCGCTCTCTAGGGGATGCAGGGCATGTGGGGTGTGCTCTATAGGGGGTGTGCTCTATAGGGGATGTGCTCTATAAGGGATGCAGGGCATGTGGGGATGCTGTAGAGGGGATGTAATATATAGGGGTCGTAGAGCACGAGGGGCATAATTTATAGGGGATGCAGGGCATGCAAGGTGTAATGTATAGTGTGGCACTGTATATAGGGGATGCAGGGCATGTGGGGCATAATTTATAGGGGATGAAGGGCGGGTGGGACATAGCCTATATAGGGCATGTACCCTATATAGGGGATGTTACCCTATAGGGGATGTACCCTACATAAGGGTCTCAAGGCAGGGGGGGAGTGCTCTACAGGGGCTGCGGAATGTGCGGGGCAGGCTCTATAGGGGCTGTCCTCGCAGGTGACAGCAGCGGTGACGTCCCCACCGGCGGCCAGCATGGAGGGGACGGGACGGATCCTGCCCCACGGCAGGGTAAGGGGCCCGAGCGGCCGACCTGGGGGGAGGTGGGGGACACGGATGCCCACGGTGTCCCCACGCGCCCCCCTATATCCCCGTATTATCCCCCCCCCGGCCCCATATGTGCCCCCTAAGTGTGGGGCCACTGCCCCTGCAGGTGCTGCTGGTGCTGCTGGCGCTGACTGCGGCGTGCAGCCAGGCGGCTGTACGCGTCAACCTGACTGAAGGTAGGTGGGAGGCCAACGTGTCCTCTGCCGCGTCCTCCACCGCTGCGTCCTCCACTGCCTCCATCACGTCTCCAGCATGTCCCCGCCGTATTCCCAACAATCCCCATGGTGTGCCCACCACGTCCTCCACCACGTGCCCATGGTGTCCTCCACCACGTCCTCTACCACGTCCTCCACCACATCCCCATGGTGTCCTCTACCACGTCCTCCACAGTGTCCCTACAATGTCCCCAGTAACCTCCATGGTGTCCCCCACCGAGTCTTCAACCACATCCTCCAATGTGTCCTCCTCCACGTCCCCACCGCGTCCTCCACCACATCCCGACCATGTCTTCCTTTGCTGTGTCCTCTGCCGTGTCCTCCACCCTGTCCTCCTCCATATCCCAACCATGTCCTCCTCCACCGCATCCTCCAGCACATCACAACCATGTCCTCTTCTACCATGTCCTCCACCATGTCCCCCACTACATCCCCACCGCGTCCTCTACCATGTCCTCCAGTACGTCCCTACCACATCCTCCACCATGTCCTCCACTACATCCCTACCATGTCCTCCTCCACTATATTCTCCAGTACTTCCCTACCATGTCCTCTTTTCCCATGTCCTCCAGCACAACCCCACTACGTCCTCCACCATGTCCTCCACTACATCCCTACCATGTCTTCCTCCACCACATCCTCCACCATGTCCTCCATCATATCCCCACCATGTCCTCCTCTACCACGTCCTCTACCATGTCCTCCAGTACTTCCCTACCATGTCCTCCTCTACCATGTCCTCCACCGTGTCCTCCAGCATATCCTTACCATGTCCTCCTCCACTGTGTCCTCCACCATGTCCCCCACTACATCCCCACCATGTGCTCCAGCACGTGCTCCAGCACATCCCTACCATGTCCTCTTCAACCATGTCCTCCAGCACATCCTCACCACGTCCTCCTCTACCATGTCCCCCACTACATCCCCAACATGTTCTCTCCTACCACATCCTCCACCACGTCCTCCAATACTTCCCTACCATGTCCTCCTCCACCATGTCCCCCACTACATCCCCACCGCGTCCTCCACCATGTCCTCCAGCACGTCCCTACCACGTCCTCCTCCGCCGCATCCTCCTCCGCCGCGTCCCCGCCACCTCCTCGGCCGCGTCCTCCGTCTCGTCCCCGCCGCAGGCTGCGAGATCATCCACCCGCCGCGGGACGGGGGCATCCGCTACCGGGGGCTGACCCCGGAGGAGGTCCAGAGCGTCCGCTTCCTCCCCTTCGACTATGAGATTGAGTACGTCTGCCGCCCTGACCGCGAGATCGTGGGGCCCAAGGTGCGCAAGTGCCAGCGCAACGGCACCTGGACCGCCATGGGACACCCCAGCCGCTGCCGTGAGCCTCCACCCCCCAAAGAAAAAAAAAGAATCAGGGTTTTTATGGGGAAAAGACACGGGGCTGAGGCTTTGTGCCCCTGTTTTAGTGCGGACTTGCCCCAAAATGCACCTGAGCCTGGAGAACGGGCAGGCGGTGGCGCGGGCGATGGAGCGGGTGCCGGTGGAGGGGACGTGGACCGAGTACAGCTGCAACCCTGGGTTCCGCCTGCTGGGCAGCGCCCGCAGCAACTGCACCAAGCTGGGGCGTTGGAGCACCCCGAAACCTGTCTGCGAGCGTGAGTGTCCATGGGGTTTGGGGATCTCTGGGGTGGGGGTTCAGATGTCTGTGGGGATTCTGGGATGGGGTTTCAGGACCCTGTGGGGTGTTCACGGGGTTTGAGGGGTCTCTGGGATGGGAGTTCAGGTCTCTGTGGAGTGCCTGTGGGGTTAGGGTTCTCTGGGAGCGGGGCTCAGGTCCATATGGGGTCTCTGGGTTGGGAGTTCAGGTCCCTATGGGGTGCCTGTGGGGTTGGGAGGTCTCTGCAGTAGGGGTTCAGGCCCCTGTGGGGTCTCTGGGATGGGGGTTCAGGTCCCTATGGAGTGCGTGTGGGGTTGGGTTTTTCTGGGATGGAGGTTAAGGTCTTTATGGGGTCTCTACACTACGGGATAAGGCCCCTACAGGGTCTTTGGGATGGGGATTCAGGTCCTTATGGGGTGCCCCTGGGCTTTGGGGGTCTCTGCGGTAGGGGTTCAGGTCCCTGTGGGGTCTCTGTGGTGGGGGTTCAGGACCCCATGGGGTGCCCATGGGGTTGGGGGGTCTCTGGGGTGGGGGTTCATGTCCCTGGGGAGTCCTGGTCCCCATGGGGAGGTCTCTCTGTGACTCAGTTCCCCCTCCCCCACAGTTCGTCGCCCTCTCTCAGGTGAGTATGGCCCCGTGTGCCCCCCCCCCCGCCAACCCCGGGTCCCCTCTGCCCTGGGTGGGGGCAACCCCAGCCCCCCAACAGCTCCCCAGGGGTTCATGGCACCGGGGGTGGGGTGGGGGGGGCAACATCCTCAGGGCCCCCTCTCCCCCCACGTACCCCTCTCCTCATGCGGTGGGGGGGGGGGGGCATTGGGAGCCCCCCATCCCTATGGGACCCCCCCGAAGCCCCCCCCCACCCTGCAAAGGGGGGCGAAGGGGCGGGAGCCGCCCCTCTCCGCCTCCTCCTCCTTCTCCCAGCCTCCCTCTGCGCCCCCCCAGCCTCCGCCTCATCTCCCTCCCTCCCCGTCCTCCATCACCCATCCGCCCCCGCCCCCCGCCCCCCCCCCCCCCCCCAGCATCCTCCATCCCCGCTTTCCTCCGTCCCTCCGGCTCCGTCCCTCTGCCTCTCCGCTCCCCGTCCCTTTTTTTTCCCTCCAGCCCCCCCCCCCACCCCCGGCACCCCCAGCCCCTCCGTCCATCCGTCCTTCCGCTTGCCCTCCGTCTGCCTCGCCGCTCTCCAGCCTCCATCCCTCTGTCCTCCCCCGTCCTTTCGTCCCCCTGCCCTCCAGCCTTCTGTTTTTCTGTTTGGCATCCCCCTTTTCGGCTTTGCATCCATCCTCCTTTCTGTTTTGTATCCTTTCTGCTTTGCATCCGTCCTCTTTTTCTGCTTTGCCTCCTCCGTTTTGCCTTGCATCCTCCTTTTCTGCTTTGCATCCATCCTCCTTTTTGCTTTGCGTCCTTTTCAGCTTTGCATCCATCCTCCTTTTCGGCTTTGCACCCTCCTTTTCTGCTTTGCATTCTTTCCTGCTTTGCATCCATCCTCCTTTTCTGCTTTGCATCCATCCCCCTTTTTTGCTTTGCATCCTCCTTTCCTGCTTTGCATCCTCTTTTCTGCTTTGCATCCTTCTCTGCTCTGCACCCTCCTTTCTGCTCTGCACCCTTCTCCCCTCTCCATCCTTCCTTCTTTCCCCTCTCCACCCCTCTTCCCTTGCCACCCCTCCACTCTCCCCCCCCCTAAAACCCTCTTTGCCATTCCTCTGGTGCCTCCATCCCCCCCCCACCGCCGCTGCCATCCGCCTCCCCCCGTGCCCCCCGCCATGGCCAGCCTGCCCCCCCCCTCACCCTGACCCGCCATGGCGAGCGTCCCCGCGGCCCCCCCCGGCTCCCCGCGCTGGCTGCTGGTGCTCAGCGCCCTGCTGGTGTCGCGCCCGCCGGGGGGGACAGGCAAGAAGGCCGTGCACGTTGGGGCGCTCTTCCCCATGAGCGGGGGGTGGCCGGGGGGGCAAGCGTGCCTGCCCGCCGTCCGCATGGCGCTGGAGGACGTCAACAGCCGGAGGGACATCCTGCCCGACTACGAGCTGCGCCTCATCCACCACGACAGCAAGGTGGGGAGGGGGCGGTGGGGGGGTTGGGGGGGGGGATGGGGACGTGGGGAGGGGGTGGTGGGGATGGGGCTTTGGGGATGGGGCAATCGGGATTGGGGGCAGTGGGGATGGGGAGGGGGTGAGGGGCAGTGGGGATGGGGATGGAGACATGGTGGGGGCAATGGGGAGGGGGGGAGTGGGAATGGGAACATGGTAAGGGGTGATGGGGATGGGGACAGGGATGGGAACAGGGTGAGGGGCAGTGGGGATGGGGACAGAGATGGGGACATGGTGAGGGGTGAGGGAGACAGGGACATGGGGGGCAGTGGGGATGGGGACAGGGTGAGGGGCAATGGGATGGGGACAGGGATGGGGAAGTGGTGAGGGGTGGTGGGGATGGGGGGCAGCGGGGGATGGTGGGGATGGGAGCAGAGGGAGGGTAAAAGACATGCTGGGGGTGGTGGGGACAGGGATGTGGGGGGGTGGAGATGGGGGGCAGTGGGGGGATAAAGGACATGGTGGGGCAGTTGGGATGGGGATATGGACATGGTGAGGGGCAGTGGGGAAAGGGACGGGGATGGGGACAGTGCGGGGGACAGGGGACATGGTGAGGGACAGGAATGGGGACAGCAGGGGGTGGCAGGGATAGGGGCAAAGCTATAGGGCAGGTTATAGGGACAGCAGGATGGGGCAGGGACATGGGGCAGGGTGACCAGGATGGGGCAGAGCTATAGGGCAGGGACATGGGAGGGGGTGACCGAGGTGGGACAGAATATATAGGGCAGGGTGACAAGGACGAGGCAGATAAATGGGGGGGGGGGGCGGGGGGCAGATATATGGAGCAGGGTGGCAATGACACCACAGATATACAGGGCAGGGGCAGAGGGACCGAGGCAAAGGTTGGGCAGGGGGCTAGGATGAGGCCAGGGTATCTGGGGCACTGGTGGGAGGCTTGGATGTGCTGGGGGGGTCACGGGCATAAACCTACCCCATAGCAAGGGGAAGCAGTGGGGGTCCCTCTCACGTCCCCATCCCCGTCCATCTGTCGCTTATCCATCTGTCCTGCACCCCCCTGTTCCCCCTTTCTGTCCCCATTCCCCCCCCCCCCTTTTTCCTGCATCCCCCCCTTCGCCCCCCCCCCCCCCCCCCCCCCGGTCCAGCCCGGTTGTCACGGCAGCGGATGCTGCTGGGTCTGCCGCTGGGTTGCCGTGGCGACGGCGCCTCCGTGCCCTGAATTATTCACAGCCCCCCTAGGGACGGAGCCGGAGCATCAGGGGGCCCCCCCGTGGGAACCTGGACCCCCCCTCCCCCCTTCCATTTTATGTAGGGTCTATGGGGAAGCGGATCCAACCCCACCACTAGGAGGGGAATGGGGGCGATGGGATGGGCTATACTGGGGGAACTGGGATGGGGAAAACAGGCGGTGAGGAAGGGGGGTGGGGTCCAGCAGCTGCTTGATCCTTGTGCCCCCCCCCCCCCCAGTGTGACCCAGGCCAGGCCACCAAGTACCTGTACGAGCTGCTCTACAATGATCCCATCAAGATCATCCTCATGCCCGGCTGCAGCAGCGTCTCCACACTTGTGGCCGAAGCCGCCCGCATGTGGAACCTGATTGTGGTGAGGGGCAACACCCAGGGTCCTTGGGGGGGCACACCTGGGGTCCTGGGGGGAGCAACACCTGGCGGTCCTGGGGGGGGAAACATGGGGTCCTGACGGGGGGAAACACAGGGTGCTGATCTCCCCAATGCTGCTGGGGACGGATGTGGCGTGGTTGCACTGGTGCTCAGCAGTGGTCATGCACGTGTGTCGCATTGCACGCAGTAACGCGTTGTTGTATTGCATGCACGGCTGGAGCCACTGCATGCCAAGGATGTGTGCAAGTGCTGCTACGTGCGTGGTTGTTGCTCTGCATGTGCTTCTTGCCGTCAGGTTGCTCTTACGTGCATGGTTGTTGCTTTTGGGGTGTTGCTGTGTGCACAGTTGTTGCTTTCAGGTTGTTTTTGTATATGTGCTTGTTGCTTTTGGGTTGTTGCTACACCTGTGGTTGCTTTCGAGTTGTTATGTGTGTGCTTGTAGCTTTCAGGTTGTTCTTCCATTTGCAGTTGTTGCTGTATGTCTGCTTGTTGCTTTCAGGTTTTTGTGTGTGTGCTTGTTGTCTTCTGGTTGTTGCTTCGTGTGTGCTTGTTGCTTTTGACTTTTTGGGGGTCTCACGACCCCCCTCTACTCTCCCCCCTCCCCTCACAGCTCTCCTACGGCTCAAGCTCCCCTGCCCTCTCCAACCGCCAGCGCTTCCCCACTTTCTTCCGCACCCACCCCTCGGCCACTCTGCACAACCCCACGCGCGTCCAGCTCTTCAAGAAGTGGGGCTGGACCAAGATCGCCACCATCCAGCAGACCACGGAGGTCTTCACCTCGGTACGCATGCTGGAGACCCCCCCTCAAACCTGCTTCGACCCTGCTGCCACACCCTCCACAACATCCCCAAAATCTGCTGCACCACTGCTTGCCCCCATCCTGATAGCCCCATGGTTCGTGACCTGACCCAACTCAACCCAACCCAACCCAACCTGACCTGACCCAACTCAACCCAACCCGACCTGACCTGACCTGACCCAACTCAACCCAACCCAACCCAACCTGACCTGACCTGACCTGACCCAACTCAACCCAATCCAACTCAACTCAACCCAACCTGACCCAACTTGACCCAACTCAACCCGACCCAACCTGACCTGACCCAACACAACCCGACCCGATCCAACTCGATGCAACCTGACCCGACCCAACTCAACGCAACCCGACCTGACCCAACTCATCCCGACTTGATCTGACCCAACTCATCCCGACTCGGCCCGACCCAACTCATCTGGACTCAACCTGGCCTGACCGAACTCGACCCAACTCAACTTGACCTGACCTGACCCGACCCAACCCAACCTAACCCCAATCCCTTGCTTGGTGCCCCTCCTCCCTCCCCAGGCTCACTCTGCACTCTCTTTCCCTTCTGACCCCGCCCCCCCACCCCATCTGCCTGCCCCCTGTCTGCCTGCTCCCCGCCCTGCCGGCCCCCCCCGCCAGACCCTTGATGACCTGGACCAGCGGGTGAAGGAAGCCGGCCTGGAGATCACCTTCCGCCAGAGCTTCTTCTCTGACCCCGCCGCACCTGTGCGCAACCTCAAGGTGAGCCCACCTTGCCTGCATCCCCAAAGTCCTCCTTCCAGTGCCCAAAATCACCGGGGTGCTTCTGGAGCCATGTCCTGAGCCCCAAAAAGGGAGCAGAGCCACCCCAGGATGCCCAAGCATCCAGGTCAAGGTGGGGATGTGAACCTGCATCTCCTCCACCCAGATGAGGAGCCACGTCCATGACGGGCAACACTGAGTTTTAACTGCCAGCTCCACCTTCCTATGCAAAGTTATGCAAATGAGGGTGGGTGGGGTTGGGTTTGCATAAGCCCCGGGAGCAGAAGTCCCACCCCAGGGTGAGTTGTCTCCCTGCAGCGCCAGGATGCCCGTATCATTGTGGGGCTCTTCTACGAGACGGAGGCGCGTAAGGTCTTCTGCGAGGTGAGGGGTGCATGGGTGGAAAGGGGGGGACACCAGTGGGGCAGGCACCAATGGGGCGTGAGGGAGGATGGAGAGCACGTGGAGTGGAGGAGGGTGGATGTAGGGTGATGGATGGGGGGATGGAGAAAAGAGCAGTGGGGCGCGTGGGTGAGAGGGCAGAAAGGTGGTGGTGGGACGGATGGGTGGAAGCGTGGGGAGATGCGAGTGTGGTAGGACAGGTGGACAGATGGATGGGTGGACAAACGGGTGGGTGGGCAAGTGGGATGGTGGGAAGAGAGATGGTTGAGTGGAGGCACAGGGTGAAGAGTGGGTGGACGAAGGTCTGGATGGATGGACGGGGTGTGGATGGTCAGAGGTCTGGAATGATGGGCAGAGATATGGATGGACAAACATCAGGATGGGTGGACAAAGGTCAGGATGGACAAAGGTCTGGTTGGATGGAGAGGGTGTGGATGGACTGATGTCTGGATGGATGAACGAGGTGGGAAGAAGGGTGCTAGATGAGCAAAGGGTGACGGGATGAAAGCAGCTGCCCCGCGGCCTGCCCAGGTCTACAAGGAGAAGCTGTACGGCAAGAAGTACGTCTGGTTCCTCATCGGCTGGTATGCCGACAATTGGTTCCGCATCAAGGACCCGGCCATCAACTGCACCGAGGCGGAGATGGCCGAGGCCGTGGAGGGGCACGTCACAACCGAGATTGTCATGCTCAACCCCGAGAACACCCGCAGTATCTCCAACATGGTACGGGGCTGGGGGGGACACATCCCAACGGGGAGGGCAGGCAGATAGCTTGGACCGCAAGGGTCTTCTCCATCGCACCCGCCACATGGCCACCCCCTTGTCCCTGTCACAGACATCTCAGGAGTTCATCGAGAAGCTGCAGAAGAGGCTGGGCAAGAACCCAGAGGAGACGGGCGGCTTCCAGGAGGCACCGCTGGCCTACGATGCCATCTGGGCACTGGCGCTGGCCCTCAACAAGACGTCAGCGGAGCTGGTCAAGAAGGGGCTGCGCCTGGAGGACTTCAACTACAACAACAAGAACATCACCGATGAGATCTACCGGGCCCTCAACTCCTCCGCTTTTGAGGGTGTCTCGGTGCGTTACACCCCAGAGCATCCCCCAACCCTGTCCACCTTCTCCCCACCAAGGTGTCCCGTGTCCCCAGCTGCTTAACCTTTGAGGGTGTCCCCTGAAACACCCCCAAAAAGTGCCAGATGGGTGAAAACTTTGCCTCCTAGCACCCGCTGGGTGCACGGTCCTGCTGCCTGACAGGTCCGTGTCCTGATGCTTGTCCCACAGGGCCACGTTGTCTTTGACGCCAGCGGGTCCCGCATGGCCTGGACACTCATCGAGCAGCTTCAAGGTGAGTGAGCGCAGGTGTGCAACACGGTCACCATGTCCCATGTGTTCCCTTCATCACGAGATGCTTGTAGCAGGCAACATTGCATCTGTTGCACACAGCAAACCCTCTTGTTAGCACAATAAATAGCATACAACAACGAACTGGTGCCCCAAGTTGGACACCACAACAACCCTTTTGGCCAACAGGACACGAAGCCTTAGCATGCAACCGCTCATGTGTGTGATGGAGGGAGGTGGTCAGGAGGTAGGGGGGACAGGAAAGGACAATGAAGGTCACCAGGAGCGGTCAGCGTGGATTCAACAAGGGGATGTCATGCTTGGCCAACTTGACCACCTCCTGCTGGTCTGGTAGTTGAAGGGAGAGCGATGGACATTGTCTAGGTGGACTTTAGGAAGGCTTTCAGCACTGTCATAGGATCCTAGAGAAGCTGTTGATGGATGGGCATATGGTGAGGTGGGTTGGGAACTGGCTGAACCATCCAGAGGGTGGTGATCAGTGGCACCAAGTCCAGCTGGAGGACAGTCATCAGTATGTCCTGGGACCTGGTAGGGACACCAAGTGGAACAGGAGTCAGTGATGTGCCCTTGCTGCAAGCAAGGGTAACGGTGTCCTGGACTGCAGTAGGCAAAGCATTGTCAGCAGGTCAAGGGAGGTGATCCTTCCAGTCTGCTCAGTACTGGTCGGCCACACCTGTGGTACTGGGTCCAATTCTGGGCTCCCCAGTACAAGAGAGACCTGGCCACACTGGAGAGAGTCAAGGAAGGATGAGAGGATGCTCCAGCTGAACATCAGGAAACACTCTGCCATGGTGCAGGTGACCAAGCACTGGCACCCCAGAGAAGTTGTTGGGTCTCCATCCTCATCTTCAAAAGCCACCAGCACATAGTCCTGAGCACCCAGCTCTGGGTGGACCAGGTGGATCCAGGGGTGCCTTCCAACATCAGTGATCCCAATGGGGTCGTTGCACCTCCCGCCTGACCCATCCCCACTGCCCTTGCAGGAGGTGTCTACAAGAAGATCGGCTACTACGACAGCACCAAGGACAACCTGTCCTGGTACAACAACGACAAGTGGATCGGTGAGAGGGGTGGTGAGAGGCTGTGGGGGGCTTGGGGGGGCACCCATGGGGCTCCTGCCATGGGGAAGGGCCCCTCCGTGCCCCCTAATTGTGCCACGGGCTCTGCAGGAGGTGCTCCACCGGCTGACTACACCAAGGTCATCACCACCTTTCGGTTCCTGTCCCAGAAGCTCTTCATCTCCGTCTCAGTGCTGGCTTCGCTGGGCATCCTCTTGGCCATCATCTGCTTGGCCTTCAACATCTACAACGGGCATGTCCGGTCAGTAACACCCCCTACCCTGAGGCCGATGGCTGAGAATCAGCCCAAATGTCACCGTTTTCCCAGCATTTGGGTGCTCTCATGTGCTTCCTACGGCAACGGGAGGTTGCTCTTGGTAGGAATCTCATCTTCCCGTGTTGCTTCGGGTGATGCTGAGGCTGTAGCACACAGTGCCCAGCATCCGTTGACCTCCCTTCGTGCCTCAGTTTCTCATGTCCTGTTGGGGTCAGCTCAGCACGATGGTGACGCCCCGTGTCCCCATTGTGTGTGTCCTCCAGGTACATCCAGAACTCCCAGCCCTACCTGAACAACATGACAGCCGTGGGCTGCACATTGGCACTCGCTGCTGTCTTCCCCCTGGGGCTGGATGGATACCACATTGGGCCGGGGCTCTTCCCCTTCGTCTGCCAGGTAGGGGCTCGGGGACAGGTGGAGGGGGATGGCCAGGGGAGGGGGACAGCTGGAGGGGGAATGGTTGTGGGTACAGTTATGGGATTGGGACAGCTGGAGGGGGTAGTTTTTTGGTACAACTGTGGGATGGGGACAGCTGGAAGAGGAACTGTTGGAGATAGAACCATGGGATGGGGACAGCTGGAAGGGGAATAACCAGGGATACAACCATGGGATGGGGTCAGTTGGAGAGGGAATGGTTGGAGATAGAACCATGGGATGGGGACAGCTGGAAGGGGAGTGGTTGTGGGTACAGCAATGGAATGGGGACAGCTGGAGGAGGAATGGTTGGAGATAGAACCAGAGGATGGGGACAGCTGGAAGAGGAATAACCAGGGGTAGAACCATGGGATGGGCACAGTTGGAGAGAGAATGGTTGGGATACAACTGTGGGATGGGGACAGCTGGAAGGGGGGTTAACCAGGGATACAACCATGGGATAGGGACAGTTGAAGGGGGAATGGTCAGAGATGGAACCATGGGATGGGCACAGCTGGAGGGGGAATGGTTGTGGCTACAACCATGGGATGGGGACAGCTGGAATGGGAGGACACTGTCTAAGCACAGCCAGGCAATGGGGCCACCGCACACCCTCCGCAGGCCCGGCTGTGGCTGCTCGGGCTGGGGTTCAGCCTGGCTTACGGCAGCATGTTCACCAAGATCTGGTGGGTCCACACCGTCTTCACCAAGAAGGAGGAGAAGAAGGAGAAGCGGAAGGTGAGTGGGGTCCAGAGGAGGGGTGGGGGATTGCCGTGGTGCCATGCTGACCCTGTGTGCCCCTGTGCCCCCAAAGCAGACCCTGGAGCCGTGGAAGCTGTATGCCACCGTGGGGCTGCTCGTGGGGCTGGACGTGGTGACGCTGATCATCTGGCAGATTGTAGACCCCCTGCACCGCACCATTGAGGTGGGGGGATGGGGGGGGGTGCTGAGGGCACTGCTGGGGGGGTGTTCACAGCAGCGGGTGGATGCTCAAAGCAGCGGGGTATTGTTGGGGGGATGCTCGCAGTGGTGGGGGGGATGCTCACAGCACCAGGACACTGCTGGAGGGAAGTTCACAGCACTGGAGGGGGGGGCGATGGCATCGGGGTGCTGCTGGGGGGTGCGGAGGGGGTCCCACAGCAAAGGCTCCCCCACCCATATGCCCCCTCCCGCCCTTGCCACCCCAGGAGTTCACCAAGGAGGAGCCCAAGACAGACACGGACGTCTCCATCCTGCCCCAGCTGGAGCACTGCAGCTCCACCAAGATGAACACATGGCTCGGTGGGCACGGGGGGGGTCAGGGAGAGGTTTGGGGAGGGGGGGCAGGCAGGAATTTGGTGATGGTAGGGGGAAGGGGTTCCAAGCAAGACTGGGGGTACAAGGAGGGTTGGGGGCGCAAGAGCATTTTAGAGGTCCTAAAGGAGGCCCAGTGGGGGGCAGGTAGGGGGGGTCCCCCATTCCCTGTTTGACCACCGATGTGTGACCCCCCCCCTTTACCCTGTATTCCCCCTGGCCAGGGATATTCTATGGCTTCAAGGGGCTGCTCCTGCTGCTGGGCATCTTTCTGGCGTATGAGACCAAGAGTGTGTCCACCGAGAAGATCAACGACCACCGTGCTGTGGGCATGGCCATCTACAATGTGGCGGTAAACTTGGGGAAGAAGGGCCGTGGGGGGGGTCCTTTCGCCCCATATCTCACGGGGTGACCCCCAAAATATCACCCGCAGGTCCTCTGCCTCATCACCGCGCCCGTCACCATGATCCTCAGCAGCCAGCAGGATGCGGCCTTCGCCTTTGCCTCACTGGCTGTCGTCTTCTCCTCCTACATCACCTTGGTCGTCCTCTTTGTGCCCAAGGTGACAGCGAGGACGGGGGCACTGGGGGGGTCTGGGGTTTCCTCCAAAAGACCACCAGAGAGGGGACGGCCATCTTGTGGGGTTCCTCCTCTGGCCATAGGATGAGGGTGTTAGGTTTTGGGGTGAGGATCTGAAAGTCGGGGGCCCCACAGATGCGGCGTCTCATCACCCGGGGCGAGTGGCAGTCGGAGCAGCAGGACACGATGAAGACGGGCTCATCCACCAACAACAACGAGGAAGAGAAGTCCCGGCTGCTGGAGAAGGAGAACCGGGAGCTGGAGAAGATCATCGCCGAGGTGAGTGCACCCCAAAATGCATTGGGGGATGTGCAGCACCCCACGGGTGTTGTAGCGTCGGGGTGCTGGGGTCACCTCGTTAGGGGTTTTGTAGCGTTGGGGTGTTGGGGACATCCCATAAAGGTTGAAAGCCCCATAAAAATGGGACACTCCATAAAGATGTCATAGCATTGGGGTGTTGGGGATTCCCTGTAAAGGTTGAATGCCCCATAAAGGCTGAATACCCCATAAAGGTGGGACACCCCATAAAGATGTTGTAGTATTGGGGTGCTGGGGACTCCCCATAGAGGTTGAATGCCCCATAAAGGTGGGACACCCCATAAAAATGTCATGGTGTTGGGGATACCCCATAACGGTTGGATACCCCATAAAGGTTGGACACCCCCTAAATGTATTATATCGGGGTTTTGCCATCCTACAGCTGCACCCACCCAAGGTGCATCACCCCTGGGGTGCTCCCCCCATCCCTTAGGGTCAGGGGCCGTTTCCCAAGTCCTGACCCCCCCACCCTTTCCCCCCCTGCAGAAGGAGGAGCGGGTGTCTGAGCTCCGCCAGCAGCTCCAGGACCGCCAGCAGCTCCGCTCCCGCCGCCGCTCCTCCAACCCATCCCGGGAGGCCGACAACCATTTTGCCCCGGGGCTAGGGGCCGCCCCAGCCCCGGCGCCCTTCTACCAGCCCAGCCTGCCCCTGGTGCGCTGCCTGGTCTCGGAGCAAGCCGACAAACTGGGACGGGGCAACTGCGACGGCAGCCGGGTCCACCTCCTCTACAAGTGACCCTCCGGGGGGCGAGGCTAAGAGCTGGGATGTGGGGCTAAGAAGGGTGGGGCCAAACAGGGCGGGGCTAAGCAGGGTGGGGCTGGGGAGGGAGGGCGGAGCCTCTTGGCCTTATAATTGTTATTGTTTTCAAGGCATTTTCCCTTTCGTCTTAACCCCGGGCAGTTGCGGCCCCCGCTTGCTGCCTGCCTCTGTTTGTGGTCAGGAGGCAAAATTATGGGGGAGTGCGGATCGTTAATTAGGGGAGGAGTGGGCGCAGAATGGGTTACACCGCCGCGCTTTCCCTCTCCAAGCATCCCCTGCTCCCCTCCTGGTCCAGCAGCCTCATCGTCCTCCTCCTCCTCCTCCTCCCCAGCCTCCCCCGCCAACGCATGACGCAGCCTCCCGGCGAGGCTGGCGGGGCAGCAGGTGTCTGTCTGTCCGTCCGACCCCCTCCCATCGCCACCCAGGGCCGGAATCGAGGTGGGGAGAGGCAGCACCGTGCCCCCCCTCCCCGGGGGGATGCGGAGGCAGTGGCTTCCCTCCCCTCTACTTTTTCCGTCGGGTTGTAGCTTACGACTGAGCGTAGTTACTCGTAGGCATAGCGCGCGACTTCCTCCGCTTGTAGCGACCGGTGTGGCAGGTCATGGCACGAGCACGGGGAGGTGGGGGGGGGGGGGGGGGGGTCCATGCCCACCCTCCTAATGGGGTCTGCACACCCCCCCCCCCCCAACGCACTGTGGGGGGTCTCGGTCCCGTGGGACGTTGCACACGGCGGGGTCTGGTTCCTCGGGTGTACGGTCGCACTGTAGTGGACAACCGGACCCTGGTTCTTCTCACGGTCTCCGTTGCGTTGCTGAGCCTTAAAATATCCCGACACCTCCGTGTGCCCCCCTCTCCCCAAGACCCTCCCCAAAATGTCCCTAAGCCCTCTGCCCCTTGGGATTTGGGGTGATGATAAAGCAGAGGGATGCGGTTGATCCCAGAACCGATACCGCCCCCGCAGGGCACAAACCCTCAAGGTGACAGCTAGCACCGTGACACCCCCCCCAAAATGGAGGTTCTCCTCCCCTTTTATTTGTTTTTTGCTTTTATTTTGGTTCGGGTTCACCCCTCCCACCCCCAAAATACACACAGCCGCGCTGGGGACGGCTCCGATAGGGACCGGGGAGTTGGCGGCGCTGCCAGGCACGGCGAGAGGTGGAAATTGGGCACCCTGCCACCCTTCCGGCCCTAAAACACCCCCCACACGACACGGATTTGGGCATCCCCCTCCTCATTTTAAGCCAAACTGGTGATTTGCAGCTCCTGGTTGCCCCCCACCCCTTACAAACAAAAGGTCCTGGCTTTGTTTTTTGGGGGGAGGTGTCCTTGGGATCACACTCGCTGCCGTTACAGAAGAGGCGTCAGGACACGGTATTGGGGGAAAAAAATTTAATAAAGGGGAAAGGGGGCTGGTGTGTTGTCCCCCCCACACACATCCCCAAATCTGGAGGTGTCCCCCCAAAAAAAACCCAGAGCCACATTTGGCCAAGGGTATGAGTTTGGGGGGGGGGTCTGCAAGGAACCCATTGCCCACCAAGAGGGGCACCCCAAGACATCCCAGCCCCATAAAATGGGGAGGGGGCTGCTGATGTCGCCACGGGGGGGGGGGGGTTCCCCGTTAGTAGGGGGGCCACCCTGGCTGCCCCCAGGTGCTGTTTGTCACCGGGCTGCCCCCCTCGCACGCCGCGGGCAGGAGGAAGAAGAGGAAGATCCCGCAGAGCACCAAGCCCCCCGCCACCATCAGGGCAACGGCGACGGCCACCGCCTTGAAGAGGGGCCACCGCACCCCACTCTGGCCCCCCGGAGGGGCTGGGGGAGGCTCGGACCCCCCCACCTCCAGGCTGAGGGTCACCGTGGGCACCCGGCCAGGATGGGGGGCGTAGAGCAGGAGCCCCTTGGGGCGATCGAAGTGGACGAAGCCACCGGGGGTGGCGGGGAGGTCGGGGGGCAGGAGGTCGGAGCAGGTGGGCAAAGCGGGGGGCCCGCGGCGGGGGGGCACGGCTGTAGGGCGTCGGCAGACGGGGCAGAGCAAGGGGGCGGCGGCGGCTGCAATGCTGACCCTGGCCAAGCACTCGAGGCAGAAGACATGGCCGCAGGCCAGCGCTTTGGGCAGCTTGAAGAGGCGGTCGTAGGGGGCGAAGCAGATGACGCAGTCCCGAGGGGGCCCCTCGGGGTCTCCCGGGGGGCTCGGCATGGCAGCGACGTCCCTGGAGAGGGGGGGAAACAGCCGGGGGGGGGGGAGGGGGGTTACAAGGTGGCAATAAGGACGTGAGGACACAGGGTCAGGGACCAAAAATACCCAAGGAAGGGCATCGCCCCAAAAATACCCGACTCAATTTGGGGTGCCAACAGATCCCAAAAAAACACAAAAATACCCAACACCCCCCCCCCAGCCCCTCCTCACCTGCCCCCAGGGGTGCCAGCCCCCGTGGGGGATGCAACACGCGCCCGCTCAGCTCAGGTGCAGCCAGACCAGAAGGGACAGCGGCACGCCTCCCGCGTCACCCTGCCACCAGGGGACCGGTCCCAAACAGCCACGGTGGCCCCGCAGGACCCGGCTGGCACCACACCTGGTTCTGGGTGCGACCTGCGGGTTTTGGCAGCTGTCCCGCACCACTTTGTCACCCCAAGGGACTGGTTTCCTCAGGGGAAAGCCTGCTGTCTCTGTCACCCCCCGTCCCTGTCCTGGTTTTATGTCTTCTGCCTTCCCTCAGCGCTGTTTCCTCCACCCCCTGGCGTGGAACAAGGGAAAAAGGGGGCACAGAGGGAATTCGGGGCAAGGGGACACGGCCACCAACCCCAAATCATGTCTAGGAATGAGGAAATCCCAATGCTACAAGGTGCCAAGGTGAGCTGGGGACAGCTGGGTGGCTAGGGGACGTGTGGGACCTTACGGGACATCCCCATGCTCTGCTGGGGTTCAGCCCCAAAAAGGAGCCCCCCAGGCACCCCTTTTGTGTGTGGAAGAGGACAAAAAAACCCAAAACACAAACAGCACCCCCCCCCCCCCCCATCCCCACAGCACAGGGAGGAGCCGAGGGGCACAAAGTAGAAGCCAACTTTATTTCGGGCATGACAACGGCGGCTCTTTAACGGTTGGACTTGGCCACGCGCTCCAGTTCGTCCTTCTTCTTGATGGCGTACGAGTTGGAAGAGCCCTGGCGGGGTGGGAGGGGGAAAACGTGAGAAGTCACGACATGTCGGGACAGCGAGGACGTCCTGCCACCGCCTGGTGACAGCCCCGTCCCTTCCCTCACCTTGGCAGCGTTGATGAGCTCGTCGGCCAGGCACTCCGCGATGGTCTTGATGTTGCGGAAAGCGGCCTCGCGGGCACCCGTGCACAGCAGCCAGATGGCCTGCGGGGGTGGGGGGGGGAAGGGGAGGAAAAGGGGGACATCGGGGACATCAGGGACACAGTGACAACGCAGGCACAAGGAGTGGGGGGGTCCCCACAGCTCAGGGTTTCCGCAAAAGGGGGCACCTGGTTGACGCGGCGCAGCGGGGACACATCCACAGCCTGTCTCCGCACGGTGCCGGCGCGGCCGATGCGGGTCGAGTCCTCGCGGGGGCCGCTGTTGATGATGGCGTTCACCAGGACTTGCAGGGGGTTCTGGGGGGTGGGGTGTAAAAATTAGCCACTGCGCCCCTAAAAACCAGCCGCCGCGCCCCTATAACCCGTCCCAGCCCAAAACCCAGCAGCCCCGCACCTCCCCGGTGAGCAGGTGGATGATCTCGAAGGCGTGCTTGACGATGCGCACGGTCATCAGCTTCTTGCCGTTGTTGCGGCCGTGCATCATCATGGAGTTGGTGAGGCGCTCGACGATGGGGCACTGGGCCTTGCGGAAGCGCTTGGCCGCGTAGCGCCCGGCGCTGTGGGGCAGGTACTTGGCGTACTTCTCCTTGACGGCGATGTAGTCCTGCGGTGGAGAGGCGGGGCGGGGGGGGGGGAGAGGGCTCAGACGCCTTCCTGACACACCACGGGGGGGGCCCCCCTAAGTGTAACCCCCGCCCGGCCCGCCCCCCCCAAAATACCTGGAGGGAGATGTCGTTGATCTGCACATCGTCCGTGCTCCACTTGCCGAAGAGCTTGATGTCGGGGGTCTCGGTGACAGCGGGCGCCGTCTCCCAGTCGGTCATTCTGCCAAGGGGACAGGGATTGGAGCGAAAAGGGGGCAACGCAGACACACCCCTTTACCCCCCATCGCTGAATAACTGGGGGGTGCAGATCGTTAAACGGAGAATTGAGCACCTATGGCTGAGCCCAAAGAGGTGAAGCGCCCTTCCAAATCACCCCTAACGCAGGCAGCTCCCAAGAGCTTTTTACCTTAGAGAGCCCCCCATAAGGGGTCAGCCCCCAGAGCCCCCAAACTCCCACCTCAGTGCCCCCACAAGGCCAGCACCCCCCCCCCCCCCCATTTCTAACTCAGGGACCCCCCCAAATTCCTACCTCAGAGCTCCCCCTGCCTTGAGCATCCCTCATTTCTCCATCAGTGACAACCCCAAGGCCTTAGCCCCCCGATTTCTATTCGGGACCTCAACCAAAGCCTGACCCCACACACCTTTAACCTCAGCTCTGCCCAAAACCCAACCCCTTCCCACCTCCTTGCCTCCCCCAAAGGCCTGACACCCGCCGCCAATTCCCACCTCAACACCCACCCAAAGCCTAATCCCTCTCCTTTCCTACCTCAGTGCCCCCCCCCTCCAAGTCTTGACCCCACAATTTCTCCCTCACTGACCCCACCACTACCCTGCCCCCCCAGGCCTGATGCCTCCCCATTTACTCCCCCCCCCGGGCCTGAGAATCCCCAAATCCCCCCTGAAGTCCTGAACCCCCCCCCCCCTAATTTCCACCCCAACGCTCCCAAAAAGCCTGAGCCCTCCCCTTCTGTACCCCAGTACCCTCCCCAAGGCCTGACCCCACAATTTCTCCCTCAGCGACCCCACCACCCCCAGACCCGAGCCGCCCCCTCCCCCAATTTACCCCCTCCCCGGGGCCTGAGGACCCCCAAACCCCCTCCCAGACCCCGCCACCCCCCTCCTCTGCCCCACAGCCACCCCCTCCCTTGCCCCACAGCCACCCCCCCCCCATTCCCAGCCCCAGAGGCCCCCCAAAGTCCCCCAGCCCCCCCCCCCCCCCCCGGCCCTGCCGCACTCACATGGCGGCGGCCGCGGCTCCGGCGGGGAAAAAAGGGCTCGAACGGGGCCTCCCCGCCTCTTATCCAGGGGCAGGCGCCGGCTTCCGGCTGCGCATGCGCAAAGCTGCAGCGGCGCTCCGCGCTTCCGCCCGTTCTTCCCTCTCCGTGCCCGTCCTTTCGGGCTCGCCGGGGGGGGGTTGCGCATGCGCATAATAAGCCGCGCGCGCGCGCTGGCGCGGCGGCGCAAGCGCGGAGGGCGATGGTGAAGCCGGGGGGGGGCGGGCGGACATGGTGGTTGAGGGCGTCTGCCCGAACTCTGCCATGTCGTGGGATTTCTCCCTATAGCGTGCGTAGAGGCACGCGTGGGGGGACAGAGGGGATCCCTCTGCAAGGCCTCTCCACCCCTACAGAGTCAGCAGCTCCTCTCAGTTCAGCGTCAGCCACAAATTCATCCAGGTTTCCTTCCCGTCCCGCATCCAGGTCATTTATGGGACCACTGAAGAGACCTGGCCCCAAAATGGAGCCCTGCAGAGCCCCACTCGTGACTGGCCGCCAGCCTGATGTTGCCTCATTTACCAGAACCCTCGGAGCCTGACCCGTCAGCCAATTGTTCACCCATCGCATTGTGAATTCCTTGTAGCGTTTGTCTGGTTCTATGCTAGACATTTGGTCCAGACGGATATGGTCAGAAACCATGTTGAAATCTTTACCAAAACCCCAAAAGATCACCTCAGCTGGCTCCCCTTGGTCAACTACGTGGGTGAAAAATAAGGAAATTAAGGTCGTCAAACTGGATTTTCCCCTCACGTTGGCCATGACCAACGACTGTGCTGTTTTCCGGGCTTTTTCACTAACTCCCAGAATGATTTTCTCCATAATGTTAGGAGGCAAAAAAGTGGGGCTGAGGCCGGTAATTACTGGCTCTTAATGCTTATCTGAGGAGATTTTGAGGACCAGGGGCCACCTGAGGGAGATTTGGAATCCAGTGAACACCTGGGGGGACTTTATGGACCAACCATCTCCTGAGGGAGTTTTAGGGACCAAGGATCATCTGAGGAGACTTTGGGACCACATGCCAACTGAGGGGACTTTAGGGACCAACGATAGATCTCCTGAGGTGACTTTAAGGATGAGCAGCTGCCTGAGAGGATTTTGGGGACCAGGGGCCACCTGAGGGGACTTTAGGGACTAAGGAACACCTGAGGGGATTTTGGGGACCAAGGGCTACCTGAGGACACTTTGGGGACCGGGGGTCACCTGAGGGGACTTTGGGGACCAAGGAACATCTGAGGTGACTTTGGGGACTGATGAACACCTGAGGGGACTTTGGGCACCAGGGGCCACCTGGGAGGACTTTAGGGACTAATGAACACCTGAGGGGATTTTGGGGACCAGGGGCCACCTGAGGGGACTTTAGGGACTAATGAACACCTGAGGGGATTTTGGGGACCAGGGGCTACCTGAGGAGGCTTTGGGGACTAATGAACACCTGAGGGGACTTTGGGGACCAGGGGCCACCTGAGGGGACTTTAGGGACTAATGAACGTTACCTGAGGGGACTTTGGGGACCAGGGGCCACCTGGGGGGACTTTAGGGACTAAGGAACACCTGAGGGGATTTTGGGGACCAGGGGCTACCTGAGGGGACTTTGGGGACTAATGAACACCTGAGGGGATTTTGGGGACCAGGGGCTACCTGAGGGGACTTTGGGGACTAATGAACACCTGAGGGGATTTTGGGGACCAGGGGCTACCTGAGGGGACTTTGGGGACTAATGAACACCTGAGGGGATTTTGGGGACCAGGGGCTACCTGAGGGGACTTTAGGGACTAATGAACACCTGAGGGGATTTTGGGGACCAGGGGCTACCTGAGGAGGCTTTGGGGACTAATGAACACCTGAGGGGACTCTGGGGACCAGGGGCTACCTGAGGAGGCTTTGGGGACTAATGAACACCTGAGGGGACTTTGGGGACCAGGGGCTACCTGAGGGGACTTTGGGGACTAATGAACACCTGAGGGGACTTTGGGCACCAGGGGCCACCCGCGGGGCCCTCGCCGCCTCCGCGCCCCCTCGGGGCCACCAGGGGGCGGCTGCGGGCGGGCGGCGCCGCGGGGGCTGCCGGGGCCGTGGCGGGTGGGGCGGAGCCGCTGCGGGAGGGCGGCGGGGGGGGGTCCCGGTCCCGATTCCGGTCCCGATCCCGATCCCGGTCCCGATCCCGATCCCCGTCCCCGTGTCGCCGCCGGGATGTTCTTCACGTGCGGCCCCAACGAGGCCATGGTGGTGTCGGGTGAGTCGGGGCCCCCCCCCCGCCCCACAGGCACGCACCGGGGTGACCCCCCCCCCCCCCCCCCCCCGGGGGTCCCGGCCTACCCCGTGCCCCTCGTCCCGCAGGTTTCTGCCGCAGCCCCCCCGTGATGGTGGCCGGGGGCCGGGTGCTGGTGGTGCCGTGTCTGCAGCAGATCCAGCGGTGAGGGAGGGGACATGGGGGGGACATGAGGGGGACACGAGGGGGGGTCTGGGGGTGGCGTGAGGGGACAGGGGGGTGGCATGGAGGGACGTGGGGTGACGGGACGGATTGGGGGGCATGGGGGGACAACGGGGGCATGGAGGGCAAGGGACAAGGGGGTGGCCTGAGGGGATATGGGGGGCATGGGGGGACAAGGGGGTGGCATCAGGGGATAAGGGGATGGCGTGGGGGGACAAGGAGGGGGCATGGGACGAGGGAGTGGCATGGGGGGGGGCATAAGGGGACAAGGGGGTGGCATGGGGTGACAAGGGGGTGGCATGGGGGGACGAGGGGGTGGCATAGAGGGGCAAGGGGGTGACATGAGGGGACAAGGGCGTGGCATGGGGCAACAAGGGGGTGACATGGGGGTTACCTGTCCCCTCCCTTCCCCCTCCCCAGGATCTCCCTGAACACCCTGACCCTCAACGTGCGCAGCGAGAAGGTGTACACCCGCCACGGCGTCCCCATCTCCGTCACCGGCATCGCCCAGGTACCCCCGTGCCCCCCGCGCCCCCCACCCGTGTCCCCGCAGCTGCCACCACCCCTCCCCAGGGGGCACCGGTGCAGCCCCTTTTAAGGCGGTCCCGCAGTGGGCCCCACCTGGAGCTGCTGAGGGGGTCTCTTAAAAGGGCAGCGTCATGCTGCAGTGGTTGGGGGGGGGGGGGGGCAACATCTCCTTAAAGCGGCCCTGTTGAGGTGGGCCCCACCCTCAGGAGCGTATCCTCTTAAAAGGGCACCACTGCCGTTAGCCCACCCGTGGAGTTTCTTGAAGGGGCAACGATGGTCTTAAAAAGGATGTTTTGTGGTGGACCCCACCTGCGAAAGACCACTTGCGGGGGCTGTTCTCTTAAAAGAACGCTGTCACGGCCCACCCGAGGGCCTATAAAGACAGCAGCCTCTTCAAAACGCTTCGTTATCGGGGGGAATAATTCACTGGGGACACCTGCGGGACGCTGCGGCTTCCCCGGGGGGCAGGTGAAGATCCAGGGGCAGAACAAGGAGATGCTGGCGGCCGCCTGCCAGATGTTCCTGGGCAAGTCGGAGAGCGAGATCGCCCAGATCGCCCTGGAGACCCTGGAGGGCCACCAGCGCGCCATCATGGCCCACATGACCGTGGAGGTGAGGAGGGGGGAGTGGGGGGGGGAGCCACGCCCCCCCGGGTAAGCCACGCCCCTATTGCCAGAGCCACGCCCTTTTAGAAGCCATACCTCACCATAAGCCCCGCCTCTTGTCTAAGCTCCACCCCCTGCCATAAGCCCCACCCCAAAGAAGCCCTACCCATGGGAAGGTCTCACCCCCCTAGTGGGTGCCCCACCCACATAGGCTCCACCCCTTTTGTTGAAGCCCCTCCCTCACCTGGTGCCACACCCATTGCAAGACCACACCCCCTGGCCCCACCCATCCTAAGCCCCACCCCTGGTATCCTACAGGAGATCTACAAGGACCGGCAGAAGTTTTCGGAGCAGGTTTTCAACGTGGCCTCATCCGACCTGGTCAACATGGGGATCAGCGTGGTCAGCTACACCCTGAAGGACATCCACGACGACCAGGTGGCACCGGGGGGGACAGGAGGGGACACAGTGGGGACACGGGCGGCGCTGTAGTTAGCTGTGCCCTGAAGGACATCCTGCGGTAACCGGGTGGCGTCGGGGGCACGGGGATGCAGGGCGACATGGGGACAAGCATCAGCGTGGTCGGTGACGTGGAGGATACTGCAGGGACATGGTGATATGGGAGCATGGGGACATGGGAAGAGAGACATTAGGACAGACGGACCTTGTTGTACCTTGTGGGCATGGGGACACTGACACACGGGTGGGGACATCGGGCGAAGGATGGGGACAGCAGAATGGAGATGAGGATGCTGTCCCAGCATGGATTGGGGTTGTGACAGTGTCCCCGTGTCCCCTGTCCCCAGGATTACCTGCACTCGCTGGGGAAGGGCCGCACGGCGCAGGTGCAGCGTGATGCCCGCGTAGGGGAGGCCGAGGCCAAGCGGGATGCCGGCATCCGCGTGAGTCTGTCGTCTTTGTACCCCCCCCCAGGTCCCCCACTGCCCCATTATGTCCCTGCATGTGCCCACGTCCCCCTCTTTCATCACTGAGGTCACCGTGTCCCCTCACAGCGTGCTGGTGTCATCCCCTGCTGTCCCCCCCGTGCCCCTAAGGTCACCAGGTTGTCTCCGAGGTGCCCCTGTGACGTCCCCACCCCATTTTCCTGGCATTCCCCCATATCCTTTGGAGTCCTCTGCTGTCTCCATGTCCATTTGTCCCCCGGTGTCCCCCCTACCCTGCGGTGTCCCCATCCCCCCTCCAATCCCAGAGTGTCCCCACGTCCCCCCCTTATCCCCCAGCATCCCCGTCTCCGCACACAACATCCCCACGCTCCCCCTCCGTCGTGCAGCATGCCCCCCATCATCCACCCGGTGTCCCCACGTGTCCCCGTGTGTCCCTGCAGGAGGCGCGGGCGCGCCAGGAGCAGGTGTCGGCGCAGCTGCTGAGCGAGACGGCGATGGCACAGGCCCAGCGGGATTTCCAGGTGCAGCAGGCGCTGTGCGACGCCGCCGTCAACGCCCGCAAGGCCCAGGCCGACCTGGCCTACCAGCTGCAGGTACACTGGGTACCCTGTCCGGGATGTTTGGGACCCCCCCCAGGACACTTGGGACACCCCCAGGACACCTGGGTCCCTCCTGGGCACCTGGGATCCCCCTGGGCACCTTGGTCCTCCCAGTTTCTTGCCCCCCCACGACACCTGGGATCCCCCCACACACACCTGGCTCCCTCAGCTGGGATGTTTGGGACCCCCCAGGACACCTGGGACCCCCCCAGGGACACCTGGATCCCCCTTGGGCACCTGCAGCCCCCAGGGTCCCCCCTGTCCGGGGTTCCCAGGGATCCCTGCAGTCCCTAGGATGCCCAGGGCCCCCCCCCCCCCACCGGGTTCCGGCGCAGGGCTGATGTGTGCTGCGGGGGCGCAGGTGGCGAGGACGAAGCAGCAGATCGAGGAGCAGCGGGCGCAGGTGCTGGTGGTGGAGCGGGCACAGCAGGCGCAGCTGCAGGAGCACGAGATTGGCCGCCGCGAGCGCGAGCTGGAGGCCACCGTGCGCAAACCCGCCGAGGCCGAGCGGTATCGCCTGGAGCGGCTGGCCGAGGCTGAGCGGTGAGCCCTACCCCTTCCCCTACCCCTTCCCCTACCCCTTCCCCTTCCCCTTCCCCTTCCCCTTCCCCTTCCCTTCCCCTACCCCTTCCCCTTCCCCTTCCCCTACCCCTACCCCTACCCCTACCCCTACCCCTTCCCCTTCCCCTTCCCCTTCCCCTTCCCCTTCCCCTTCCCCTACCCCTTCCCCTACCCCTTCCCCTACCCCTACCCCTTCCCCTACCCTTCCCCTACCCCTTCCCTACCCCTACACCTACCCCTAACCCTACCCCTACCCCTTCCCCTACCCCTAACCCTACCCCTACCCCTACCCCTACCCCTACCCCTACCCCTACCCCTACCCTACCCCTACCCCTACCCCTACCCCTACCCCTACCCCTACCCCTACCCCTACCCCTTCCCCTTCCCCTTCCCCTTCCCCTTCCCCTTCCCCTGCAGGCTATACCCCCATATGGGGGGCCCCACAACCAGGGTGAGAACCATGCCTTTTTTAAAGCTTTTCCCCCTTAAATATCAAGCCTATCTGGTGGGCCCCAACAGCGTGGCAAAGCCACGCCCTCTTTAAAAGTAGTTTTGTCACTCGGCATGCCTCAAAAAACTCAAAAAGTCGAGTTTTGCCTTTTTTTTTGGTGGGTCCTCTTATAGTGGGGCCGTGACCCTTTTAAGGGAGGCGTTGCCCCCTTTAAAACGAAGCCCCGCCCCTTCCACAGGCCACACCCCTCTGTGCGAGCTGCCCCACCCTGGGTGAAGCCCCGCCCTGTTCAAGAGAGTCCCCGTGCCTTTAAAAAATGGTGGTGGTCCCCACCACCGTGCCCCTTTTAAGGGAGGCGGTGCCCTTTTAAAGGAGAGCCCCGCCCTCTTCCCCAAGCCCCGCCCATTTCCCCAAGCCCCGCCCATCTCCCCAAGCCCCGCCCCTTTCCACCACCCCTATGCCGGCGACCAATCCGGGCACCCCCTTGAACTCCTCCGCCCCGCCATGCTCCACCCCCTCCACGAGGCCACACACCCCTTTATAAGCCCCGCCCCCTTCGATAAGCCCCGCCCCCTCGCGAGGCTCCGCCCCCTCCAAGCCCCGCCCCTCCGCAGGTTGCAGGTGATGATGCAGGCGGAGGCGGAGGCGGAGGCCATGCGGGTGAGTCGAGGACCCCGAAGGACGGGGCCGGGTTTTTGTGGGGGGGGGGGGACAAACTGGGGGGGTCCCCAGCCCCCGGGGGTGTCCCCAGAGCCCCCAGGGGACGCGGACGTCCCACGCAGGTGACGGGGGCGGCGCGGGCGGCGGCGGTGGCCGCCCGGGCGCGGGCGGAGGCGGCGCAGACGGAGGCGAAAGCCGAGGCCTTCGGGCAGTTCCGCGAGGCCGCCGTGGTCGACATGGTGCTGCAGCGGCTGCCCCAGGTGCGAGGGTCCCCAAGGGTTTGGGGTCTCCGCTACGGGGTGGGGGGGGATGGTTTGGGGGGGTCCTCAGGGGGGGGATTTGGGGTCCCCGTGAGGCGTTCGGGGGGGGGTCTCGAGGGGTTGTTTGGGGGCGAACATCGGGTTTTTGGGGGGGTTGTGTGTGGGGGGGGGGGCGGTCGGGGGGTCTCCCCCAATGGATTTTGAGGATTTGGGGTTTCTCCTATGGGGTGGGGGTGGTTTCTGGGGTCCGGGGGGGGGGAATTTAGGGACCCCTTGAGGTGTTTTGGGGTCTCAAGGGGGAGTCTCAGGGGTACGCATGGGATATTTGGGGGTTGTATGGGGGGTTTTGGGGTTTCCCCCCAGTGGATTTTGAGGATTTGGGGTCTCTTCTATGGGGAGGGGTCAGTTTGGGAGGTCCTGGAGGGGAACCGGGATCGCCATGAGGTGTTTGGGTTCTCAAGAAGATGTTTTGGGGTCTTAAGGGGGTGTCTTGGGGTGAACCCTGGGTTTTTGAAGTGTTGTATAAGGGATTTTGGGGTCTTCCCCAATGGATTTTGAGGATTTGGGGTCTCTCCTATGGGGTGGAGGTGGTTTGTGGGGTCCTGGGTGGGATTTGGGGACCCCTCGAGATGTTTGGGGTCTCAAGGGAGTGTTTGCGGGTCTTAAGGGGGTGTCTCAGGGGTACACTTGGGGTATTGGGGGTTGTAGGGGGGGTTTGGGGTTCCCTCCAATGGATTTTGAGGATTTGGGGTCTCTTCTACGGGGGGAGATCGGTTTGGGGATCCTGGGGTGAATTTGGGGACCCCATGAGGTGTTTGGGGTCTCAAGGGGGTGTTTGGGGGTGTTAAGGGGGAATCTCAGGGGTGTACATGGGGTATTTGGGGGGTTGTATGGGGGCTCCGGGGGTTCCCCCCAGTGGATTTTGAGGATTTGGGGTCTGTTCTATGGGGTGGGGGTGGTTTGGGGGGGGTCCTGGGGGGGGATTTGGAGTCCCCATGGGGGTATTTGGGGGCTCCACAGGGTATTTTGGGCCCCCCCCAATGGATTCGGGGCCTCTCCTATTGGGTGGGGGTGATTTGAGGGGGCCCAGCAGGAATTTGGGGTCCTCATGGGGGCACTTTTGGGCCCCCCCCTTCAGGTGTGGGGGCAACCAGGGAGGAACTTGGGGTACAAAGGGGCGAATTTGGGGTGAGATACGGTGATTTGGGGACAGGCAAGCGGGCAGGAGGATTCTTGGATGTCTGTGGTGGGTTTTTGGGGTGAAACCCAAGGGATTTAGGGCAGTGGTCAGTTGGTGAGTGGCCAGGGTTGCCGTAGTGAATTTGGGGTGAAATAAGAGGAATTTGGGTAAGGTGACAGAAACCACCGAGCAGGTGGGGGGATTTTTTTGGGGGGGCGACCTACGCGGGTTTGGGGCTGAAACGGGTGAGATTTGGGACAGAGGGATTTGTGGGGAGGGGGCACGGTGCCGCCCGCAGGTTTCGGGCTGAAACGCAGCGATTTCGGGCCAGGTGGCGGAGGCGGTGGCGCAGCCGCTGCTGGGGACGCGCCGGGTGACGCTGGTGGCCGGGAGCTCCGGGGACATCGGGGTGGCGCGGCTCCCCGGGGAGATCCTGGACGTCGTCACCCGCCTGCCCGCCGCCGTCGAGGCCCTGACGGGCGTCAGCGTCACCCAGGTCCGTGGGGGGGGGAGGGGGGGGTTCCCTGCGGGTGACACCGGGGGGGGTTGGGGGGACCCCCGGGGTCCCCTCCTCACCCGTCCCCGCTCTGTCCTCTGCAGGCCGCCCAGAAGAAGTCAGACTGCGTGGCCTGAGCCGGTGCCACCGTGTCCCCAAGGTGCCACCGAGCGCCGGTGGCACCCTGTCCCCCAGGGTGTCCCCAAGGTGCCACCACCCTCTGGAGCCTCTGCGTCCCCACAGTGCCACCGCCCCATGGTGCCACCACGTCCCCACCGTGTCCCCGTGGTGCCACCACCCCTATGGAGCCCTTGTGTCACCCAAGTGCCACCACGTCCCCATGGAGCGACCGTGGCCCCGCGAAGTGCCACCAACCCCCCAGTGCCACGTTGCGTCCCTCCCACCCCTTCCAGCGGGGTCCCTGGGGTGGGGGACACGTCCCCCTGTGTGTCCCCATGGCTGTCCCCGTGTCATTAAAGCTATCGCGTCCGCGCCCTGCAGCCATTTTGGGGTGCGCCGGGGTCTTTTGGGGTTTGGGGTGGAGGATTTGAAGACCCCCCCGAAGGGACACGAGTGGCCCCAAAGGGGACAGGAGGGGCTTCGGGAGGGGGGAATGGAGACCCTCAAGCAGCTGTGGTGGGGACAGGGGACACAAGTGGCCCTGTAAGGGAGAGGGGGACCCTTGTAGGGACAGATGTGACACAGGAGACCCCCCCCCCCCCCCCCCGCCCGGGGACAGAAATGACCTTCAGGGGGCTTTCCGAACGGACACAGGGACCCCGAAGTGAACCTGGGAGACCCTAGTGGGGACATGGGGACACTGAGACAACCCCCCCGGCCCCCCCCCCCCCCCCCCAAGTGACACAACAAGGGACATGGCAGTGGCTTTACATCCCGGGTTTATTCCTCGCCCGGGGGCGGCTTTTCAATATGAAAAAAAAAAAAAAAAAAGCTCAAAAAGGGAGAAACGAAACCAAAATGGGATGGATTTGGGGGAAGGGGACACATAGGGAACAGGAGAGCCCTCAGCCAGGGACACGGGGGACAGGGCCATCCTGGAACCCCCTGCAGCCGGGGCAGTGGTTTTGGGGAAAGAACGGGGCAAATTGGTGCCCGGGGGCTGCAATAATTTAGTAGTGCCGTCACCCCCCCGGCAGGGGGGACGCGGGGACAACAAGGGGGACACGGAGGCTTTGTGGTGACGTGGGCCTTCGGGTGACGGTGACAACGCAGGGGGCGGGAGGAGTGCTCTGGTGATGAGACGGCGGAGGACGGGGAGGCCCCGAAGGCGAGGACTCTCCGGTGACGATGACGCCGGTGAAGGATGAAGGCTGTGACCGCGCTGAAGGACCGGGCGGGGGGGGGCTTGGAGGACGAGGGCTCTGGGGACCACCTGATGGCCGAGGACGATGACAAAGGCCGAAGGCTGAAGGTCTCCGAGGATGATGACGAAGGCCGAGGGCTCTCCGATGACGATGACGAAGGCCGAGGGCTTTGCGGTGACAACGGTGAAGGCCGAGGGCTCTCCGAGGACGACGCTGAAGGACGAGGACGCTGACGGTGAAGGCCGAGGGCTCTCCGAGGACGACGCTGAAGGACGAGGGCTCTCCGAGGACGACGCTGACGATGGCGGTGGCAGTGAAGGACGAGGGCTCTCCGAGGACGATGACCAGAGGCCGCCCCTTAGGTCTCCTCTTCAGCCTCTTCGCCGAAGTCCTCCTCCTCCTCGGCGGTGGCGTCCTGGTACTGCTGGTACTCCGAGACGAGGTCGTTCATGTTGCTCTCGGCCTCGGTGAACTCCATCTCGTCCATGCCCTCGCCCGTGTACCAGTGCAGGAAGGCCTTGCGCCGGAACATGGCCGTGAACTGCTCCGAGATGCGCTTGAAGAGCTCCTGGATGGCCGTGCTGTTGCCGATGAAGGTGACGGCCATCTTGAGGCCGCGGGGCGGGATGTCGCAGACGGCCGTCTTGACGTTGTTGGGGATCCACTCGACGAAGTAGGAGCTGTTCTTGTTCTGCACGTTCAGCATCTGCTCGTCCACCTCCTTCATGGACATGCGGCCCCGGAAGACGGCGGCCACCGTGAGGTAGCGGCCGTGGCGCGGGTCGCAGGCGGCCATCATGTTCTTGGCGTCGAAGACCTGCTGGGTGAGCTCGGGGACGGTGAGGGCGCGGTACTGCTGCGAGCCGCGGGACGTCAGCGGGGCGAAGCCGGGCATGAAGAAGTGGAGGCGGGGGAAGGGGACCATGTTGACCGCCAGCTTGCGCAGGTCGGCGTTGAGCTGCCCGGGGAAGCGCAGGCAGGTGGTGACGCCGCTCATGGTGGCCGAGACGAGGTGGTTGAGGTCGCCGTAGGTGGGGGTGGTCAGCTTCAGGGTGCGGAAGCAGATGTCGTAGAGGGCCTCGTTGTCGATGCAGTAGGTCTCGTCCGTGTTCTCCACCAGCTGGTGGACCGACAGGGTGGCGTTGTAGGGCTCCACCACCGTGTCCGACACCTTGGGGGACGGGACGACGCTGAAGGTGTTCATGATGCGGTCGGGGTACTCCTCGCGGATTTTGGAGATCAGGAGGGTCCCCATGCCTGAGCCGGTGCCGCCACCCAGCGAGTGGGTGAGCTGGAAGCCCTGCAGGCAGTCGCAGCTCTCCGCCTCCTTCCGCACCACGTCCAGGACCGAGTCCACCAGCTCGGCCCCTTCCGTGTAGTGGCCCTTGGCCCAGTTGTTGCCTGCGCCGCTCTGGCCTGAGGTGGGGACACATGGGGGGGGTGGGGGACGTCACGGAGAGGCTCCCCAGGAAGCAGAGCCAACCTAGAACCCCTTCGGGACCCTCAACCCCACCACCAGGGGGCCTTCAAACCAGCAGGAAGTGCTTTGGGGACCTTGATGCCACCCCATGGGACCTCCACCACCTTCTCTGGGGACCCTGAGCTCCTTGGGGACCTCCCGTGATCCTCTGGTGATCTCCATCCCACCCTTGAGGACATCTGCCACCTTCTTTGAAGACCTCCAGCCAACCCCTGGGGATAACCAAGCGTCGTGGGGACACCCATTGCTCCTCGTTATCTGCACTTGGAGCTCCTTGAGGACCTCCGTCCCTACCCTTGGGGAACCAAGCTCCCTGGGGACCTCCGTCACCTTTCTCAGGGACCCTTGAGCTCCTTGGGGACCACCACCACTCTCACTGGAGCATCCCGGGAACCTGTTCCTCTTATTGGAGACCTTCAACCCACCCTTGAAGACCTGAAACTCACTGTAAACCTCCGTCACCCTATATTGGGGACCCCCAACACCCCAAGGACCTTCACCTGTACTCCTCTGGGACCACGATGGGTACCTGGGGGCCACCTAAGAGGACATCCAGGGACCCAACAGGGTCGGGGACTCACCAAAAACGAAGTTGTCCGGCCTGAAGATCTGCCCAAAGGGTCCCGAGCGCACGGAGTCCATGGTGCCTGGCTCCAGGTCCACCAAGATAGCTCTTGGCACGTACTTACCCCCTGGGGACATCGCCGTGTCACCGGGAGGGCGTGTGTGATGGTGACACCACCACATCGCTCCCCCGTAAACCCCCAAAACCCCCAGAAACCACCCCAAAACCCCCAGAAACCACCCCAAAACCCCCAGAAACCACCCCAAAACCCCCAGAAAC
Organism: Cygnus olor; assembly: GCF_009769625.2. Lineage (NCBI taxonomy): Eukaryota > Metazoa > Chordata > Aves > Anseriformes > Anatidae > Cygnus > Cygnus olor. The sequence continues at coordinate 79,597 of NC_054090.1, forward strand.
CACCCCAAAACCCCCAGACGTGGACAGGGAAGGGAAGGGAAGGGGTTGTGCCACGGGTGAGCTGAGGATGCCGGGTCTCAGGCAGAGAGGGACAGGGACGGGGGGGGGGGGGGGGGGGGGGGAAGGTGACCAGGAAACAGGGGGGTGACAGGGACATGGGGGGGGGTGACGAGGACACCAGGGTGACATCAGGAGTGGCGGCACCGTACCGGTGGCTTCATTGTAGTAGACGCTGATGCGGTCAAGCTGGAGGTCGCTGTCGCCGTGGTAGGTGCCGGTGGGGTCGATGCCGTGCTCGTCGCTGATCACCTCCCAAAACTGCAGAAAGGGGGGTGGGGTCAGAAAGGCTCCGCCCCCTCCAGAGGGGGTTGAGGTCAGGAGGACCCTTGGGACACCCCTCCCCCCCCCCATCTCGGGGAATCGGGGGGGGGGGGGGGGGAAAATTGGAGGTGGAAGGGGCCTCTGGGAGGGGGCGGGGCCTCTGGGAGGGGGCAAGTTATTTAAGATAACCCACCTTGGGGGTGGAGCCAACCCAAGAACCAGCCCAGGGGGTGGAGCCAAAGCCAGAAACATTTGGGGGGTGGGGGCAGGGCTAATGCTGAGGCCAGGCTCCTCCCAAATTGGCGTGGCCAACTCGAAGGGGGCGTGGCACTCACAGCCCGCAGGGGAGGAGCCAAATTTGGGCGTAGCCCCTCCCCTCCCCAGAAAAAAAAAAAAAAACGGCCAGGGCGGGAACCGGAAACGGCATTTGAATTGCAGAGGCACTTCCAAAAAATGTTAATTTTGGAGATACCCCAAAAATGCCTTGCCTCTCCCCAAAACCTCCGCTCTCTTCGTTAAGACAAAAAGAATTTACAAAATTGCCCGTTTCTCCTCCTAAAATGTGCTTTGTCTGGGTGGGGTGCCTGGAACAAAGGGTGGGGGAGGGGCTGGCACCCTGGGGACACCCCCCCCCCCCCAAGGTCATGGGGGGGGGGGCTCGGCCACGCCCTGGGGGTGAAAACAGGCCAAAACACCACAATTTGGGGCTGACGGTGGAAGAATTGGTTCTAAATGCTATTTGGGGCTAAAAAACATCATTCTGGAAACTCTAAGCCTACATTTACAGCTCTTTATGGACTGCAATTTCTCCAGTTGTAAAATTACAGTTTCTGGGCAAAACGCATGTTTTGGGGCTGAGAACGTGCATTCTGCGGGTAAAAAAAAATTAGTTATAGGCTGGAACGTCCATTTTGGAGGAAAAAGAGTGAATTCAAGGCATGTAACGCTGTCCTGGGAGTGAAAAGCACTTTTTAGGGAGAAAAAGCCTCTATTTCAGGGATGTAAAAAACTAATTACAGGGAGGAAAATCCTGTTTTGGGGTTAAATATTGATATTACGGGGCTGGAAACACAATTGTGGAGCAGAAACAAAGCTTTTTGGGGGGTTGAAAAACTTGCTTTTAGTCATTCTCAAGAACAAAGACCCCATTCTGCGGCTGAAAACCTCCATTTTGGGGTTTGAAAACCATCTGGTTGCACGAAGATTCTGTTCTGGGGCTGAAAGCATCCATTTTGGGATCAAGATTGCCATTTGGGAGGGAAATTCCCCATTTTGGGGCTTGAAAAAAAAAATACAGCACAATCATTTTCAGGCTGAAAAGATGTTTAGGTGTAAAAAAATCCTATTGTGCATATAAACAACCCTATTGCCGCACGTAAAGAGCATATTCTGGGGCACAAAACATTCCTTCTAGTGCTAAAAGAGGACCATTTTTCAGCAAAAAGCCCCTCATTTGGGGCTAAAAACCTCCGGTTTTAAGCTAAATCCCATAAACTGCAGCAGAAAAAAATGCATTTGAGAGCACAAAGATGCTACTCTTGCGCCAAGAACCTCCATTTTAGGGCTGGAAACCTCCATTTTGGGGGCCAAAACCCTGTATTTTAGCTTTGAAAGAAAATTAAAAAAGCATCTCGGGCTGAAAAATACAATTGGGGCTAAAAAATTCCTTTTTGTTGGCACCAGAAAAACAATTTTGGAGCAAACAAAACCCATTTTGGAGGCTGGAAAATCATTTTTCAGGGAACAAAGATCTTACTCTGAGGCTGAAAACCTCCATCTTGGGGCTAGAAACTCCCTTTGGAGGCGGAAAGCTGTCTTAGTGGTGAAAAAAAAAAACACATTTCGGAGACAAGAAAACCCTATTGGGGTTTAAAAATCTCTTATTAGGGCCAGAATCTCTTTTTTGGGGGCAGAAAAGCCCATTTTAGTGCTAAAAATTCCATTTTGGGGAACAAAGCTCTTCGTTTGAGGCTGAAAATATTCATCTGGGGGCAGAAAACCGCAATTTTTGAGGCCCAAATCCTCAAATTTTTGAGTTAGAACGCCTTTATTTTGGGGCCACTATGAAATATTTAAGGGCTTAAAGGAAAAATCTCAATTTTGGGTACAAATATCCCTTTTGGGGAGTAAAAGGCTCATTTTTAAGGCAGAAGTGCCTCCTCAGACACGGCACGCCCCTCTGGGTGCCGAAAACCTCCAGTTTGGGCTCAGAAAACCCCTTTTTGGGGTGGAAACCCCCCCACCCCCCATTCGGGGGCCGAACGCATCGTGGGCGGCACGCCCCATTTTGGGGGCAGAATTTTTTCATTTTAGGGCATAAAAATACCCATTTTTATGGGGGGAAAACTCCCGTTTTGATGCTTATTTAACTTATTTTCGGCTACAAAAAAACAAAAGCGATTTGAAGAAAATTAAGTCGCCATTCTGAAAACGCTACGAGAGGGTGGGGACACGGCCATTTTGAGGTTTAAAAAAAATAAAAAGAAAATCTGAGGATGAAAAGCGGAATTTTAAGATATAAGAGAAAAACATTTTTTGTGTGAAAAATCTCTATTTCGGTGCTAGAATCCCGAAACTCGGAGTGAATTTCATTCTTTAGTAAGAGAATTTGGGCCATTTTGAGGCGGTAGTCACGAGGGGTGGGTCGAAAAAAAGCGGTTTTGGGGACAAAAGGCGCCGTTTCGGGGCCGCGGCGCTGAGGCGCGGCGGGAAGCCGCCATCTTGGGGCCGCGTGAGACGAAGGGGGGGGGGGGGAGGGGCGGCGCGCCCCCATTTTGAGGCCGGAAACCTCCATTTTGGGGCCCGACCGCTCTGCTTCGACGCCGAGCACCCGCCACGGCGGGGCCGCGCCCTTCGCGGCAGGCCCTCGGCGGGCGGCGGGGGGGGCACGTTTTTGGGCTGAAATCGCCCCGATTCGGGTCCGCCTTTGTCTGCGCGGGGAGAGGGAGGGGCTTCTTAAAAGGGGCCGCGCCGCCGAGAGGGAATAAAAGGGGGGGGGGGGTCCATCCCCGGGACCCGACGCCGCCCGCCCGCTGTTCACCTTGGCCCCGATCTGGTTGCCGCATTGTCCCGCCTGGATGTGCACGATCTCCCTCATGGCGGCGGTGCGCGAAGGGCTGGGCGCGGTGACGGTGCCGGAGCTGTGGGCCCCTCCCCGGTCCTGATGGGCGGTTCGGCGGCGCGGCCCCTTTAAGGCGGGAGCGCTATAGCGAGCGCGGCGGCGGCGACAATGGCGGCTCCCGCGGCCCCGCGGCGCCTCATATAGACAAAGCGGCGGCGGCCGGCCCCGCGCTCCCATTGGTCGGCGCCGCCCGTCCGCCGCGTTCCCATTGGGCGGCGCGCCAGAAGCCCCGCCCCGCCCTGCCGCTCGCCCCGCCCCCTCCCTCCATGTCCCGGCGTGGGCGCTCTGCAATCCCCTCTCTATGGCAGCACCGCCCGGAGCCTCTCCGCCCCTCTCGGAGGACCTCCGCCGCCCCCTCTCTATGCTCCGCGCTGGACGGAGCCAATAGGAGCGGGCGGTGGGCGGGGCCTCGGGGCGGTGGTGGCCAATGGGGTTGAGGGGGCGGGGCCTGACGGCGGTGGCGCGGGCGGGGTGAGCGCGGGGCCCCTTGGCGGGCTCGGTTGGGGTCCCCGGGGCGGGGGGGGAGCTGGGGGGTCCTGGGGCTCTTGGGGGGCGCCCTGGAGGGTCGTGGGGGGCTCCACGCCCCACTTAGGGGCTCCTTGGGGCAATTAAGGCGTCCCCGGGGCAGTGGGGGGGGGGCTGGGGCAATTAACGGGTCCCTGGGGCAGTTTGGGAGGTCCCTGGGGCAATTTGGAGGGTCCTTGGGGCAATTAAGGGGTCTCTGAGGCGATTTAGGGGTTCCCCAGGGCATTTAAGGGGTCACTGGGGCAGTTTGGCACATTCCCCAGACAGTTTAGGGGGTTCCTGGGGCAATTAAGGGCTCCCTGGAACAGTTTAGGGGGTCCGTGGGGCAATTAAGGGCTCCCCGGGGCAGTTTAGGAGTCCTTGGGGCAGTTTAGGGGGTCTCGGGAGGTTTAAGAAGCACCCTCGGCCAGTTGGAGGGGTCCCTGGGGTAGTGGGGGGGGGGCGCAGAAAATTTTAAGGGGTTTCTGGGGCAGTTTAGGGGATCCTAGAGGGAGTTGAGAAGGTCCGAGGGGTTTAAGGAGCTCCGTTGGGCAGTTGGGGGGCTCCCTGGGACAGTTTAGGGGTCCCCGGGGCAGTTTAGGGGTCCCCGGGGCAGTTGAAAGGGGTCCTGGGGACAGTTGAGAGGGTCTGTGGGGGTTTAAGGAGCACCCTGGGCTACTTGGGGGGGTCCTCGGGGCAGCTGGGGGGTCTCTGGAGCAGTTGACAGGGTCTGGGGGATTTAAGGAGCACCGTGGGGCAGTTGAGGGGGGGTTCTGGTGGCAGCTGGGGGGGTCCCAGGGGCAGTTGAGTAGGTCCGGGGGGTTTAAGGAGCACCCTTAAGGGGCAAATAGAGGGGACCCTGGGGTAGTTGGGGAGGATTGTGCGGAGTTTAGGGGGTCCCTGGGGTAGCTGAGAAGGATTGCGGGGCAGTTTAGAGGGTCCCCAGAGCAGGATAGGGGGTCTCAGGATCAGTTTTGGGAGTCCAGGGGCAATTTGGAGGACCTTGGGGCAGCTGGGAGGGGGGCATGGGGCAGGTTAGAGGCCCTGAGGGCCAGTTGAGGGCCCTTTGGGGCAGTTTGGGGGTTCCTGGGGCAGGATACAGAGTTGGGGGGGGCAATTTGAAGGGGCAGATAAAAAGCAAGGGGGCAGTAGGAGGATGAAGAATGAAGTCGGGGGGGGGTCCTTTGGCCCCAGGGGGACAGCGGTGACCGAGAGGTGCTCGAGAGGGAAAGCTGGGGATGACGTGGGGCAGCTTGGGGGGCATGTAGGGGCCGGGGGGGGCAGTTGTTTCCGTGGGGCAGTTGTTGCTGCCCCTCAGGCCATGCAGCGAAGGCGCCACGGAGGCCTCTGCACCACGGGGGGCACAGGTAGGTCCCCGTCCCCCTCCCCGTATCCTGGGGATTGGGTGCAAGGGGGTTCCTGGACACTGGGGTCCCTATCAGAGGGGTGTCCAGCACCCCCCCCCCTCCCCCCCCCCCAAAAAAAAAAACCACCTGGATTCCACAGTGCAGGGGCCGGAGCCGAGGCACCCCATTGCCAGCGACTCGGAGGACGACGAGACGTGGCGGTGTGAGTGCGCGGGGATCACGTTTTGGGGGGGCGGGTCACTGCGGTGTTATTATAGGGCCTACAGAAACTCAGCAGCGTGGCAATTACAGTAGGGCCTATGTAAACACCAGCTTTACATTATTGTAGGATCCGCCGAGGTATGGAGGCTGCGGGGGAAGAGGGTGAGGCCAGACATCATGGTCCAGGACCCCCCCCCGGGATTTCTGTAGACCCTATAATAACAATGTGTGTCCCCTCCAGGCCCGACCGCCGGCAACACTGCCTCACCCCAAGTTGTGCCAGAGAGGTAGGTAGGACCCCACCGGGGTCGTGTGGAGGGGTCTGGACCCCTTGGTCCCTTCTGCAGACCCCGTACCCCAATATTTGCCCCCGCAGCGACCCGGAGGAGCCAGATGTGTGCCCAGACATCCGTGTGCTCCGAAAGCGCCGCCCCACCCCAGCCTTGGGCCTCCGCACAGATTTGGCCCAATCCCACCTGGATCCGGACGTCGGGGGACCCAAAAAGCGCCGTTTGTGTCCCAAAACTACCCCAGCTCCAGATGTGGGGAGCAAAATGGCTATTTCAGACATTCGGCCCCAAAATCACTCCCCAAACCCGAAAGGGCAGGTGGATCCAGATGTGAAGCACCTGGGAGGCAGCACAGTGGCTCTTGGCATTGAAAGCGATACAGATGATGAGGTGCACCCAAAATCTGCTCTTTTTCACCCTAACCGTCACCAGGCAGCCCTGGAGGCGAGCGGTGACCCAAATGTGGAGAAACGAGGCCCAAATCCAGGTGCTGAAGGTGCCCAAAATGGGCGTTGGATGCTCGCGGTGGACAGCGACACGGACGTGGAGGAGGCTGACGTTCTTCCGTCTGTTGGATGCCCAAAAATACGTCGAAAGGCCCACAGGGTGCCAAAAGCCCCAGGTGTGGAGATGAAGCCCCCAAATCCAGATGCTGGCAGTTCGAAAAATGGATTCCAGACGCTCGTGGTGGATAGTGACACGGATGTGGAGATGGAGAGCTCGAATTCAGCTGTGGAGGATCCCCAACGTGGACATCAGGCGCCCGGGGTGGACAGTGACACAGATGTGGAGGAAGGTGGAGCAAATCCAGTTGTTGGGCTGGCCAAAACCCCTCAAATGACCGAAAACACCCCAAACTCTTCCAACATAAAGATGAAGAGCCCACATCCAGCTATTAAAGGCCCCCATAAGGAACATCCACCGCTCACAGTAGACAGCGATACCGACGTGGAAGAGGACAGAGCAAATCCAGATGTTGTGTGCCTCCCAACCCCTCAAACGACCCAAAATGCACCAAAACCCCCAAATATTGAGATGGAGACTCCAAACCCAGATGCTGACGGATGCCAAAAGGAGAACTGCATGCTTGTGGTAGACAGCGATACAGACGTAGAAGACAACATCCTTCTAGATGTTGTCAGCCCAAAACCCCATGCAATGACCCCCAGAGACCCAGGTGTGGAGACCCGAGGTCAAGATGCTGGGGGACCCAAAATGAGACGCCAGTCCCCACTGGTGGACAGCGATACAGATGTGGATGAGGACCCTTCGAGTGCAGAAGGTAGGGATCCAAAACCACATCAAATAACCCAAAATGCACGGAGGAACCTGGATGCAGAGATGCAGACCCTGAGTCCACGTCCTGGAGAACCGCAAAGTGGGCACGAGATGCTCAAAGTGGACAGCGATACAGATGTGGATGAAGACCCTTCCGATCCAGAAGGCAGGGATCCAAAACCACATCAAATAACCCAAAATGCACAGAGAAACACGGATGTGGAGATGGAGACCCCAAGTCTACATCCTGGAGAACCGCAAAGTGGGCACGAGATGCTCAAAGTGGACAGCGATACAGATGTGGATGAAGACCCTTCCGATCCAGAAGGCAGGGATCCAAAACCACATCAAATAACCCAAAATGCACAGAGAAACACGGATGTGGAGATGCAGACCCTGAGTCCACGTCCTGGAGAACCGCAAAGCGGACACGAGATGCTCAAAGTGGACAGCGATACAGATGTGGAGGAGGATGGGCTGAATCCAGATGTTGGGTGTCCAGAAACCCATAGAATGACCCCAAAAATCCACAGTGATTCAGACGTAGCAATAAAGACCCCAAATCCTGATCTTGAAGGTCCCCAAAACAGAGGACAGAACCTGGAGGTGGACAGCGACACAGATGTAGAGGGAGAAGACCTGAACCCAGATATTCCTGGCCTGAAAAACCGCAAAACGCCCCAAAATGCCCAGAAGGACCCAACTGTGGTGATGGAAACCCCGAATCCAGATGCTGTCGGCCTCCACCGTGGCTCGATGCCACCCGGCAGTGACAGCGACACGGATGTGGAGGGCCTCGAGGACACTGAAACTCCAAAAACGCATCGGACCACACGTGAGGTTACCGGGATGGGTGCTAAGAATGCCGCTGCTCCAGATGTTGATCCTCGGTGGCACGCCTGGACCAAGGGGGGGCTAAATGTGGAGGGGACAGCCCCAAATCCAGATGTTGGTCAGCACATGGACCTAAACGTGGACAGCGATACCGGGGTCGAGGACAATGGTGTGGTGCCAGATGTTGGGGCAGTACAAGGGGGACAGGGGACACCTGGTCATCCAGATGTGGCGATGGCGCCCTTAGATCCAGATGTTTCCCCTCCCATGACCCCCCAGAGTGGCAGCGACACCGACGTGGAGGAGGTGGCCCCCACTCCCTACGTTCGGAGCCTCCGGAGCAAAACCCAACCCCGAAATCCAGATGTTGTGGACACCGCAATGGGCAGCGATACCAATGTGGGGCTGACGGACCCCAAATGCCAGAAACCAGCCCAAAAAAGGCAGGGTTTGCCCCCCAAATCATGCAGTGATGGAGGTGTGGAAGGAGAGGTACCAAAACAGCATGATTTAGCCCCAAATACAGACGCGGAGGACCCGAATCCAGATGACAAGGTGCAACACAACCCCCAGACCTCAGTGATGGGCAGCGATACAGATGTGGCGCCAGCTGGTCTGGCCCCCAAATCTCCAATTCCGGCCCCAAATTTGAGCCTCAGTGGTGATGCTGCTTGGGGATCCAGGAGTGCTCAGGCCACCCCTCATGGGGACATGGATGTGGAGGTGGCAGAAAGTGAAACTGAGGGTGAGTGGGGTGGCCTTTGTCACCTCTGTCCCTTCCTTGATCACCTTGGTTCCTTGGCCACCTGGGTTCCTTCCTTGGTTCTTTTGGTCCCCTTGTCCCCTTCCTTGGCCACCTGGGTCCCTTCCTTGGCCACCTTCACCCTTTTCTTGGCCACCTTGGTCGCTCCTTGGTCCCCTGGGTCCCCTTCCTCAGTCCTTTTGGTCTCCTTGTCCCCTTTCTTGGCCACCTTGGTCCCTTCTTTGGCCACCTTCATCCCTTTCTTGACCACATGGGTCCTTTCTTTGGTCCCCTGGGTCCCTTTCTTGGTCACCTAGATCTCCTTCCTTGGTCCCCTTCCTTGGCTACTTTGGTCCCTTTCTTGGCCACCTTCATCCCTTTCTTGGCCACCTGAGTCCCTTCCTTGGGCACCTGGGTCCCTCCTTGGTCCTTTCGATGCCTTGGGCACCTGGGTCCCTTCCTTGGTCCTTTTGGCCCCCTCCCTGGTCACCTGGGTCCCCTCCTGGTCCCCTCGGTCCCGTCTCAAGACTCTTCCCTTCCCCCCACAGATGACCCTGACCTCTTCCTGGAGCCCACCCAGAGCTTCCTGCCACCACCGGTGACCGAAGGTAGGTGACCTTGGTGTGTCCCCCCCTCCGCCTGGGGCCCCGGCGTCACCTCCTGGGTCCCCAACGTGGCTTTCCAGCAGATGCAGCCCCGGGCTGGGACCCCGAGGAGGCCACACAGCTCTTCTGCCACCCCAAGCTGGAGGAGGAGGAGGAGGAGGAGGAGGAAGAGAAAGAGGAGAAGAAGGAGGAAGAGGAGAATGGGAAGAAGAAGAAGAGGAAAAGGAAGAAGAGGAGGAGAAGGAAGAGGAAGAGGAGAAGGAAGAAGAGCCCCCCCAGGACATCCCAGCCACCCGTGTCCCCCCAGCTGAGCCGGTGGTGGTGACACCAGCCCAGGAGGGAGCAGGGACCGGCACAGCCCCCAGTGGTGACGTGAGTGGGGTCCGGGTGGTCCCAGGGGACCCGGTGGGGTCCTCCCGGCCTCGGGGGCACCGGGCCCTGACATCCCCTCCCCAAATCCCGCAGGTAACGGAGGGGCCGCGCCGCAGCCAGCGCCTGGCCCGAGGCCATGGGGGCAGAGCCCCTGGAGGGGGCAGGGCCTCTGCTGTGGGAGGAGCCTCTGGAGGGGGCGTGGCCAGTCAGGCAAGGGGCGGGGCACTGCCACGCCCCACCCCCCCACGCCGCAGCCCTCGCCTCCAGGCCTGCCCCTCCCCTGCTGAGCCACCAGCCAAGAAGGGACGGGGCCAAGAGGAGCCACGCCCCCCGCCCCGGCCACGCCCCAAAAGGAGCGGCCACGCCCCCTCACAGAAGCAGACACGGGTGGGTGTGGCTGGTGGGTGGAGCCTAATAGGGTGGGGTTTGGTGGGTGGAGCCTAATAGGGGGTGTGGTCATTGCTGGGGTGGGAGGGGCCAAGGTGTGGGGGCGTGGTCAGGGTGGGAGGGGCTGCATGGGGCGGGGTCTCTGCTGGGTGGGAGGGGCTTCTGAGGAGGAGGCAAGCCCCTCCCACTGGCTGCTGATTGGTGGGGAGAGGGGGAAGGTCTAGCGGTGGGTGAGGCTTGTTGGGGAGGGGGAGGGGCCTTGTGCCATGGCTCCGCCCCCACCCAGGAGGAGGAGGAGCTACCGGAGGTCGCCGGGCTCCAGCTCCGCCCTCGGGGAGGCGCCGGCTCCTCCAGCCCCAAGGTACACGGGGGGGTCCCCAAAATGTCCCCGTGTCCCCCAAAATGTCCCCCAGTTCCCCAGATGTCCCCCAGAATGTCCCTGTGTCTCCCAGAATGTCCCCATGTCCCCCAAAATGTCCCCGTGTCCCCCGAAATGTCCCCAAGTCCCCCAGATGTCCCCCAGAATGTCCCCGTGTCCCCCAAAATGTCCCCAAGTCCCCCAAATGTCCCCCAGAATGTCCCTGTGTCCCCCAGAATGTCCCCTTGTCCCGCCTCCAGTGTCCCCATAACCCCCCCAGTATCCATCTGTCCCCCGCAGGGTGTCCCCATGTCCTCCAAGTATCCCCATGTCCCCCCAGATCCTTTAGGGGTGTTCCCATAGTGTCCCCAGCACATCCCTGTGTCCCCAGCATGTCCCCAGGTGCTTTTCATGGGGGCAGTGACCACCCCAAGGATGTCCCCAGCGTGTCCCTGGGTGCTTTTGATGGGGACAGTGACCACCCCAAGGACGTCCCCATGGTGTCCCCACATCCTCCCCAAGCTATTCACAGGGGTGGTGCCACCCCAGGGAGGTCCCCACCGCCTCCCCGCCATGTCCCCAGGTGCTGTTCACAGGGGTGGTGGCCTCCCAGGACATGGAGGTGGCCCTGGGCTCACTGGGGGGGTCCATGGCCACCTCCGTTTTCGACTGCACCCACCTGGTGACTGACCGCGTCCGACGCACCGTCAAGTTCCTCTGCGCGGTGGCACGTGGCATCCCCATCGTCACCCCCAAGTGGCTCCACGAGGTCCCAGGGGACGGGGAGAGGGGCTTGCGGAGTCTCTGGGGACAGGGAGAGGGTTTGGGGACAGGAAGGGGCAGCTGGGGGACATGAGAGTTCTTGGGGACAGAGCATGGGGACCTTGGGGACAAGGAGAGGTTCCTTGGGGACACAGGGGTCTTGGGGGACAAGGAGGGGGTATTTGGGGGCCGGGGGGTCCTTGGGGTCGTGGGACAAAGGCCTTGGGGACAGGAATGTGGTCCTTGGGGACAGGGGGGTCCTTGGGGACAGCAGGTCCTTGGGGACAGGAATGAGGCCCATGGGGACAGGGAGGTCCTTGGGGACATGGCGTTCCTTGGGGAACATTGGAGGGTTGTTCCCCGGGGACATTGGAGGGTTGTTCTTCGGGGACACGGAGGTCCTTAGGGATAAAAGGGGGTTGTTCTTGGGAACAGGGAGGGTTCTTGGGGATATGGGGGTGTCCCTGGGGGACAATAGTGTCACTGCGTTGTCCCCTGTCCCCAGAGTGCCCGCAGTGGCCGCGTGCTGGCCCCGGGGTCCTTCCTGGTGCGTGACAGCCAGCAGGAACGTCACTTCGGCTTCAGCTTGTCCCAGGCCCTCAGCCATGCCCGTCGCCACCCCTTGCTCCAGGTGACCGTCCCCAAGCATCCCCGAGTGTCCCCAGCCGTCCCCGCGAGGCCCTCACGCCCCGTGGGTGGCCCTGGCAGCATCCCCAGGGGGCTCGGGGTGATACTGACGGACGTGTCCCCTGGTGTCCCCAAGGGCTACGAGGTCCACGTCACCCCCAGCGTCCGCCCTGAGCCCGAGCAGATGCGGGACATTGTCACCTGCAGTGGTGGCACCTTCTTGCCCACCATGCCCTGCACCTATGGGGTGAGGGCACGCTGGGGTCCCATAGCCACCAGGGAGGGGACCGGGGGACATTGGGGTCCAGACCCACTGGGGAGGAGACCAAGGGGACATTGGGGACCCAGGGCCACTGGGAGGGGACCAAGGGGACAGTGGGGGTACGATGGGGACCCAGAGCCACCAGGGAGGGGATCAGGGGGACAGTGGGGGCACATTGGGGACCAAGTGCCACCAGGGAGGGGGCAGTGGGGAGACATTGGGGGTCTCAGAACCACCAGGGGACATGGGGGGGGATTTGGAGTCTTGTTATGGGGAAGGGGTCCTGGGGGAGTCCCATTGGGATTGAGGGATCCCGGGGGGGTCTGAGGGATCCCATTGGGGTTGAGGGGTCCTGGGGGAGCTAGGGGGGTCCCATTGGGGTTGAGGGATCCGGAGGGGGGCTGGGGGGATCCCATTGGGGTTGGGGGCTCCCAGGGGTCCTGGGAGAAGGGGGAATTGGGGGGGGGGATTGGGATGGGGGGGAGTGTCCCAAAGTGGGGGTGGTGCTGAGCACACGGGACCCTATTACCACTAATGGGCTCCCAGGTGGGGACACTGAATCCCTCCCTATCTCAAACAACCCTAGGGGATTTTGGGGAGGGGTCCTGGTGATGCAGGGACCCCCCCCAACTCTCCTCCCCGGTGACACCCCCGCAGCCCCGGAGGCTGGTGATCTCCTGCGGGGAGGATTCGGGGTGCTGGGCGCCGGCACTGAGCGCTCGCCTGCCCCTGGCCTCGGCCGAGCTCCTCCTGACCGGGCTCCTGCGGCAGCGCCTCCAGCTCCAGGACTTCCTCCTGGCCCCCCCGGAGATCCCCCCAGGACCCTCAGGGGTCCCCCAAGATCCCCCACCAAAGTCCCCTCAACCTCCTCCGGTGTCCCCTCGGCGTCTCCGCGCCCCCCTCCCGACGCAGGGCAGGACGCGGCGGGACCCCCCCAGCACACGGCGGCACCCACAGCCCCGAAATAAATGAGGGTTTTTGCACAAAATCAAAAAAAGGTGAAAAAAGTATGATTTGGTGGTTTGCGGGGGTTGGGAATTTGGGGGTGGCATCTCCCGGAGGGGTCCCCAGTGTCAATCAATTTATCATTTTTATCATTTTTATCAATCGATCTATCATTTTCAACAAGCAATTTACCACTTTATCACTCATTTTCTTGTTTTCATCAAACTATTTCTCTTTTTTTGTCAATTTTTATTGATTTATCATCATGTTTCAGTTTTTTAACCAATCAATTTATGTTTTTTGCCTATCGCCATTTTTATCGGTGACCTCGATGGGGAACTCATGCACGGCACCAGTGAGCCCGAAACCTCGCGTCTGGTTTTGGGCCTCCCGCCCCAAAAATGCAGAATTGCTCACATCTGAGGGAAAAATTAAAAAAAAAAAAAAAAAAGGCAATGAAACTGGCAGAACTAGAAAATGAGAATTATGAGGCTTGAGGGAATTGGGACGGTTTGGAGGAAAGGAGGCCAAGGGGAGGCTGCATCGCTCTTGATCACCCAAATTGAGGCCGTGGTGAGGAGGCTGGGCTGACTAAGGGACATGGCACTAATGGACGTGGCACTAGGGGACGTGGCTCTAAGGGATGTGGCTCTAAGGGACGTGGCACCAGGGGACGTAGCACTAGGGGATGTGGCACTAAGGGACACAGCACCAGGGGACGTGGCTCTAGGGGAGCTGGCACTAGGGGACGTGGCTCTAGGGGACATGGCACTAAGGGATGTGGCACCAGGGTACGTGGCACTAAGGGACATGGCACTAGGGGATGTGGCTCTAGGGGATGTGGCACTAGGGGAGGTGGCACTAGGGGAGGTGGCACTAAGGGATGTGGCACTAGGGGACCAGGCACTAGGGGACGTGGCACTAGGGGACATGGCACTAGGGGATGTGGCACTAGGGGACATGGCACTAGGGGACGTGGCACTAGGGGACGTGACACTAGGGAACGTGGCTCTAGGGGACGTGGCTCTAGGGGACGTGGCACTAAGGGATGTGGCACTAGGGGACATGGCACTAAGGGATGTGGCACTAGGTGACGTAGCACTAGGGGACGTGGCACTAGGGGACGTGGCTCTAGGGGACGTGGCACTAAGGGATGTGGCACTAGGGGACGTGGCACTAGGGGACGTGGCACTAGGGGACGTGGCACTAGGGGACGTGGCACTAGGGAACGTGGCTCTAGGGGACGTGGCACTAGGGGACGTGGCACTAGGGGACATGGTTCAGCTTGGCCTTGGTGTACTTGAAGGCCCTTTTCCACCCAAAACACTCCTGCTCCATGACTCCACGGTTGTGTTGGGTGTCACCAAAGCCACCGTCCCCAAGAACCCCACTGGTCCCTGGTGAAGCCACCGTCCCCTAAGAGTGTCCCCGTGGCAGCAGCCCCGGGAGGGCGTTGGTGGCATCTTGGCAGCGCTGGGCCACAGCCGTGGCCTCGGTGGTGCCTCCGGTGCTCAGCAGCCCCCGGACCACCCGCAGCGTCCCCAAGAGGTGCTCCTGGGCCAGGCGGGCGCTGGCGCCCCACAGGGCCTCGGCCACCGCCACCGCCTCCGCCAGGCCTTTGGGGATGCCCAGGTCCCGCTGCATGGCCCTGGGGACATCGGGACCCTCCAGGGCCACCGCAGCAGCCTCGGGGCCGCCGTGTCCGGCAGCCACCGTGGCCTCGATGTCCTTGAGGCGGCGCTGCAGGTGACAATAGTAGTGGCAGGCACCATCACAGGCCACCACCAGGTGCCCCAGAAGCTCGCGGGCCACCACCGCCTGCCGTCCCCGCTCCCTGGCCGTGACTGCGGCCTCCGCTGCCACTGCCGCCTCCTCGGTGGCCTTGCTGGCCTCCTGCAGCCCTGCCCCAGCCTCTGCCACCCGCGCATCGTGGGCTGCCACCACCTCAACCACCTCAGTCGGCTCCAAGGTCATCGGCAGGAGGTGGGTGGCCAACCGGAACCCGCCACGCGCTTCAGTCTCCAGGGCCACTGCCCCCATCAGGTGGGCCATGGTGGCCTCGGCGGTGGCCCCAGCAGCGGCCCCGGCGGTGGCTGCCACCTCGCAGGCATCCTTCAGGCTTGCAGCCTCCACCTTCAGCTTGGCCCAGGCGGCCTCCACTGAGGCCACCGCCTTCAGCCACTCGCAGGCGATGGCCGCCGCGGTGGCCTTGGGGATGCCGGGACCTTCTGTGGTGGGTTCGGCAGCGGCGGCGGCCAGAGCTTGGCGCAGGCGGGTGGCCTCTCCGTGGCGGTGTCTCATGGCCTCACGCACGTCGAAGCTGAACTTCAGGAGGCCAGCCCGCAGCGAGCCCCACGGCTCAGCCAGGGGAAAGTCCCCGGCGGTGGCCCCCAGCTTGCCCAGGGTGGCCACCACGGCCACCAGCGGCTTCAGCAGCTCCGGGGACACCTGAGGATGGGATATGGGGTCCCCCGTGGTCCTTGTGGCCTCCCCGCTGTCCCCTGTCCCTGGCGGTGCTGGGGAACAGGCATGGTGGCCCCAAGACACCCCCAGGGACACCCCTGTCCTCAAACAGGGGGACGTGGCCACCATCACCTGCTGTTCCGTGTCCCCTCAGTCACCACCCCATCCCCTGTCACCGCTCCCGACGTCACCCCCTGCCACCCTCCATCCCCTTTACCCCCGTCACGTCTCCCCAACCCTGCTGTCCCTCTGCCACCACCCTGTCCCCTTGTCCCATTCGTGCCACCCTGCGCCAGTCCACGCCACCGCCTGTCCCCGTCCCCCCTTGTGCTACCGTGTTGCCACCATCCCGTCCTCATGCCCTCGACCACCCCCTGTCCCCTTGTCCCCCTCTGCCACCCCCGTCCCCTTGTCCCCATGTCCCCTCATCCGCGCCCGTCGCTGCACCAGACTTTGCCCACCTCAGTGGCGCTGGTGGCCCCATGACGTCCGGCGTCCACATAACTGGTGGCAGTGGGGGTGACAACCCACAGGGCTCCCCAGCTGGTCCAGGTGTCGCTTCTCAGGCTGGCTTGCCCCAAATTCTGCGTTTTATTCACAGATTTCTATAAATCCTGCTCATAAGGACAGCTGTGATTAATGTGAAAAGCCTGGAGATGGCAAAATCCCACAAATTATTAATAAAGTAAGCACAGAGGTACCAAATCCCACAAATTATTAAAAAAAAAAAAAAAAAAAAAAAAAAAAAAAAAAAAAAAAATTCACAAATTATTATTAAAGCAAGTACAGAGATACCAAAATCCCACAAATTATTATAAAGCAAGCACAGAGGTACAAAAACCCACAAATTGTTAAAAAGCAAGTACAGAGATACCAAAATCACACAAATTATTAATAAAGGAAGTACAGAGATAACAAAATCCCACAAATGATTAAAAAGCAAGCACAGAGATATCAAAACCTCACAAATTTTTTAATAGAATAACAGAGTACCAAATCCCACAAATTATTAATGAGCAATCACAGAGACCCAAAATCCCACAAATTATTAATAAAGCAAGCACGAGGTACAAAAATCTCAGAAATTAAAAAAGCAAGCACAGAGGTACCAAAATCCCAAAAATTATTAATAAGAATCACAGAGGTACCAAAATCCCACAAATTATTAAAAAAGCATCAAGGAGGTACCAAAATCTCAGAAATTATTAATAAAGCAAGCACAGAGATCAAAATCCCACAAATTATTAATAAAGCAAGAACAGCAGTAGCAAAATCCCACAAATTATTAATAAAGCTATCACAGAGATACCAAAATCCCAGATTATTGAGAATAGCAAAAATTAAGAATTCAGCAGCGAAAATATTTGAATTAAGCATTAACCCCCCACACCCGAGCCTGTCCTGTACACCCCAGTGAATATAGGGTTTGTTTTGGGGTCGGGGACAGCACCGGGACCGATCGGTCCAAGGGCGTGAGCCGCCTCGGAAATGGTCAAAGGGGGCAAAACGGACCCAAAATTGGGCCGGGGGAGAAACGCGGAGGAGCCTCACCGCAGCCGCGGCTCTCGAAGGGAAAGGGAAAGAGAAAGTTCCCGGAGGCTGTTTGGGTGGAAA
This sequence comes from Cygnus olor, assembly GCF_009769625.2. Classification (NCBI taxonomy): domain Eukaryota; kingdom Metazoa; phylum Chordata; class Aves; order Anseriformes; family Anatidae; genus Cygnus; species Cygnus olor. The sequence continues at coordinate 96,650 of NC_054090.1, forward strand.
TGCGTGGATTTGGGGCACGCCTGAGCGCTCGTTCCCTTCCGCCAGAGCCCTCCCGAGTTTTCAGCCGCCCGGGGCGGGTTTTTCCTTTTTTGGGATTTTTTTTCCCCCTTTTTTTTTTTTTTTTGTGTTTTTTGTCGCTTTTTAGGACAGGGACGTTGCTGTGGGGTTCCTGGTTTGTGTCCTGATGGCCGGCGTCCCCCTCGTCCCCTGTCCCCTCCCTGTCCCTTGTCTCCGCTGTCCCCGCTTCCCCTGGGGGCCTCCAGGGTCCCCACGGGCGGCGGCAGGGGGACACGTGGGGGCTAGGGACGTGGTGGCACTCGGATGTCCCCGCAATGTCCCAAGCACAGCCCCGGCACGGTGACCCCCCGCCCCCAATGTCCCCCACAGCCCCTGATGTCCCCAACAGCTCCCGATGTCCCCCACAGCCCCCGATGTCCCCCGATGTCCCCAACAGCCCCCGATGTCCCCAACAGCTCCGATGTCCCCCACAGCCCCCGATGTCCCCCAATGTCCCCACCCCCGATGTCCCCCGACGTCCCCAACAGCTCCCAATGTCCCCCCAGCCCCCGATGTCCCCCAATGTCCCCAACACCCCCGATGTCCCCGACGTCCCCAACAGCTCCCAATGTCCCCCACAGCCCCCGATGTCCCCCAATGTCCCCAACAGCCCCTGATGTCCCCCGACGTCCCCAACAGCCCTGGTATGTCCCTAACAGCCCCCAATGTCCCCCATGTTCCCCACAGCCCCCAAGTCCCCAACAGCCCCTGATGTCCCCCACAGCTCCCGATGTCCCCCGATGTCCCAACAGCTCCCGATGTCCCCCACGCCCCCGATGTCCCCCAATGTCCCCCACAGCCCCTGATGTCCCCCGGTGCCCCCACAGCCCCCAATGTCCCCAACAGCACAGCCCCCAATGTCCCTAACAGCCCCCCAGTGTCCCCTGATGTCCCCAACAGACCCCAATGTCCCCCACAGCCCCTGATGTCCCCCGATGTCCCCAACAGCCCCCATGTCCCCAACAGCCCTCGATGTCCCCAACAGCCCCCCAGTGTCCCTGAGTCCCACAGACCCCGATATCCCCCACAGCCCCTGATGTCCCCCGATGTCCCCAACAGCCCCGATGTCCCCAACAGCTCCCGATGTCCCCTATGTCTCCAACAGCCTGGATGTCCCCCAATGTCCCCAACAGCTCCTGATGTCCCCAACAGCCCCGGATGTCCCCCGATGTCCCCCCAGCCCCCGATGTCCCCCAGTGTCCCCGTCGCAGCACCAAGGACCCCTCAGGATGTCCCCAGCGTGCCTCCAACAGCCCCCCTGTTTTGTCCCCAAACCGTCCCCGGGGTGTCCCCCAATGGCCCTGCTGTGTCCCCACATTGTCCCCCACGGCTTGGGGACATCCAGCCAGGGATCCTTAGGGCTGTCGGGGACAATCCCGTTCGCAGGGACAATTGGGGACGTGTCCCCCTGTCCCCAGGATGGGGTAGGGACACCCCCACCCCACGCTGTCCCCACCCCCGGTGACAAACCAGAGGGCTCAGCGCACCCTGAAGTTTATTGGGGGGAGGGACAGAGGACGGCGCCACCCTCCCCGTCCCCAGAGGTCACCTCAGCGTCCCCAAAGGGAACACGCGACAGCAGGACGCCCCGAAAACACCCGCGGGGACGACCGTTCCCAAGGCGACCGGGACGCTGCCGGCGTCCCTACACCTCCTCGGCAGCGCCTGCAGCGCCCGCGCCAGCCTCCGCTTCCCTCCTCGTCCTGGATCGTCGTCCCCCAAGGCCACCACGGCTGTCCCCAAGGCGCGGGTGCTGGCGGGGAAGCCCGGGGCCTCCGTCAGGTCCTGCTCGACGGCTTCCACCAAGACGCAGGTGGTTGGCCACCTCCTCCAGCGTCCCCTGGGCCGCCGAGGCCGCCCGGGTGGCCTCGGTGACATCGTCGGCGGCGTGGCCCAGGCGGCGTAGCGGGTGGCCCGGTGACGCTGCTGCTCGACGGCGGTGGCCAGGTGGTGCCCGGAGCGGTCGGCGGCCCACATGGCACCCTGGCACAGCAGGAGGACGGTGGCCAGGCAGGGGACGAGGTGGCCCTCCTGGGTCACCCCCCGCCTCCCGCACCGCGTCGAAGGCCACTGCGGGGCGGCGAGGGGACGGGGACGTCACGGCGTCCCCCGGCCCCGCTCCCGGCGTCCCCGTCCTCTCCCAGTGTCCCCATCCCCTTCCCAGTGTCCCCGTCCCCTCCCCAGCATCCCCCTCCCCTCCCCAGCGTCCCCCATCCCCTCCCAGTATCCCTGGTCCCTCCCAGTACGCCCTGGTCCCCTCCCGTATCCCTGGTCCCCTCCCGTACCCCCTGGTCCCCTCCCAGTGCCCCCTGGTCCCCCTCCCAGTGTCCCTTGATCCCCTCCCAGTACCCCCTGGTCCCCTCCCAGTGCCCCCTGGTCCCCCTCCAGTGCCCCCTGGTTCCCTCCCAGTGCCCCCTGTGTCCCCCTCCCAGTGTCCCTTGATCCCCTCCCAGTACCCCTGGTCCCCCTCCCAGTACCCCCTGGTCCCCCTCCCAGTACCCCCTGGTCCCCCCCCAGTACCCCCTGGTCCCCTCCCAGTGCCCCCTGGTCCCCCTCCCAGTGCCCCCTGGTCCCCCTCCCAGTGCCCCCTGGTTCCCCTCCCAGTGCCTCCTGGTCCCCTCCCAGTGCCCCCTGGTCCCCCTCCCAGTGTCCCCTGGTCCCCTCCCAGTACACCCTGGTCCCCTCCAGTACACCCTGGTCCCCTCCCAGTGTTCCTTGATCCCCTCCCATACGCCCTGGTCCCCCTCCCAGTGCCCCCTGGTCCCCCTCCAGTGCCCCCTGGTCCCCCTCCCAGTGCCCCCTGGTCCCCCTCCCAGTGCCCCCTGGTCCCCCTCCCAGTGTCCCCTGGTCCCCTCCCAGTACACCCTGGTCCCTCCCAGTACACCCTGGTCCCCTCCCAGTGTTCCTTGATCCCCTCCCAGTACGCCCTGGTCCCCCTCCCAGTGCCCCCTGGTCCCCCCTCCCAGTGCCCCTGGTCCCCCTCCCAGTGTTCCTTGATCCCCGCCCAGTACCCCCTGGTCCCCCTCCCAGTACCCCCAGTCCCTCCCGTGCCCCCTGGTCCCCCTCCCAGTGCCCCCTGGTCCCCCTCCCAGTGTCCCTTGATCCCCTCCCAGTATGCCCTGGTTCCCTCCCAGTGTGCCGTGGTCCCCTCCCAGTGCCCCTGGTCCATACTGGGAGCACAGCAGAGTCTATACTGGTCTATTTGGAACTCCCTACTGCTTCCTACTGGTCTGTAGTGGTTCTTACTGGTCTGTCGGCTCCTTGCTAGTCTAAACTGGTCAGGGCAGGATAAAACCTAATGGTTCTTACTGGTCTGTACTGGTCCTTACTGGTTTACAGTAGTTCCCGCTAACCTCTAGTGGCGTATACTGGTTTAAACTGGTCTACAGGGCACCCTACGGTCCATACTGGTCCATAAGAGAAAAAGGGGAAGAGCCTACCGTTTGCAGGATTCCTTACTGGTCTGAACTGGTGCCTACTGGCCATAGCGCTCTCCACCAGCACCGGTGATGCAAATGGACTGAAGGACTCCCTACCAGTTCCTTACTGGTTCCCACTGTTCCTACCGGTTCCTACTGGCTTCTACTGCTTTTTTACTGGCCCTACTGGTTCTTACTGGCCTCTACCCTTTTTACTGGTTTCTTCTACCACTTCTTACTGGTTTCTTACTGGTTCCTACCGGTTCCTTACTGGTTCCTACCAG